>NW_028234426.1:20667648-20675148 GCF_977035675.1 Penaeus japonicus | reverse complement strand
AACACCGAAAGGAATTGCCTTCGCTTGCTTCATCAGCCAAGTGGTACCCGTCAGAATACGCCTTTTGATGACCGACGCGGAGGAAGGCGTAAAAGATTGGATACAAATTGGCATTCCCCTTCCGGCCGCAGCCATAAGACCTTAAAGCCAGTGACTGTCTCAAAGCTTTCTTGAATCTCTAAATCGTTGACAAGCTGATCGGGATGATCCAACAGCAAGCCTTTTCGAGATCGGAATCCCATCCAAGGGGAAGAAGGGCTGCCGTGAAAATGCTTTTGCAATGCGAATGTAATGCATTTGCACCGTACACAAGATTGAGTATTTGATGATATACTTTTATCATTTACCGACCCTTATAAATATTCATCAATCAATGTTTAGCTCAACATCAGACTGGAGCACTAGCCTTACAAAAAAAAAAAAATCATTTCATTACCATGATTTTCATCATGATAATAATCTTATCATCATCATCGTTTCCTTATTTCCCCTTGCTCACTTATTCCAGTCATTCATTCCTTTCCAGGGAATACATTTTATCCCTGCGTATTTTACTTTCGCCTCAGCCCGTGTGAGGATGTGACGCAAACAGATATTTACGAGGACAAGCGGGAAATCCGCAAGAAAATGAAAGTCAGAGAAAAGTAATATAATATATACAAATATAAATATATGTATACATATATATATATATATATATATATATATATATATATATATATATATATATATATATATATATATATATATATATATATATAATATATATAATGTATGTATATATATACATATGTATATATATATATATATACGTATTATATACATATATTATATAATAAATATATATATATATATATATATATATATATATATATATATATATGTATATATATACATATATATATATACACATATACATATACAAATATATATATATATATATTATATATATATGTATGTATGTATGTATATATGTATGTATGTATATGTATGTATGTATATAATTTTTTTTTTTTTTTTTTTTTTTCCATCTCTTCCAAGTACGATCTCTGGGCCTCCTCGCCCTCCAGGAATTCATAACACAGCCAGTCGAAGCTCACCGGAACCTAACGGGAAAGATTGCCGTTATATTGGAAAGAAATTAGTATCGATTGGAATCATACGTGGTCTATGGCATAACGTCCTCTTCTTTTTCCAATAAGGTTTTACAAGAGCCATTCTTCGACGTAATATTTTCAGTTGAAGACCCTTGTCAGAAATATTTTTGTGAGGCACGATCAATCAGAATGTCCTTGTTTCATCTTATGCTTATATGGCTTTTGTGTTGAGAGAGGGAGAGAAAGAGACAGTGAGAGAGAGAGAGAGCGAGAAAGAGACAGAACATTATTTTGTATTCCTCGGCTCAAAAATTACGTTTTGTTTGTATTTTTTCTAAAGATTAATATTTAAAAAATGAATTTTTACTTTTTTGTTACTTTGAAATAGCATCCTTTAAGCATAACATCAAACACGATCATATTATTGATTTTCTAATCCAACGTATCGGATTCGCGTCACATTTACCTTTCAGAGAGAGAACCATTCGTAAAGGTGCCTCGTGGATACGAAGGGGATACGTGTGTGTATAAGTACACACGCACGCGCACACACATACACACACACGCGCGCGCGCGTGCGTGTATATATATATACATATATATATATATATATATATATATATATATATATATATATATATATACATGTATATATATATATATATATATATATATATATATATATATATATATATATATATATATATATATATATATATGTGTGTGTATGTGTGTATGTATGTATATATATATGTGTGTGTGTGTGTGTGTGTGTGTGTGTGCGCGGTGTATGTGTATGTATGGATGTGTATATAATATAATGTAGATATATATATACATATATATATATATATATATATATATATATATATATATATATTATATATATGTCTGTATATATTTGCATATATATATATGTAGTATAATATATATATATATATATATATATATATATATATTTTGTATGTATATATGTATGTATATATATTATATATATATATATATATATATATATATATATATATTATATATATATATATATTTATATATATATATATATATACTATATATATATTATATATTAATATATATATACATATATATATATATATATATATATATTATATATATATATATATATATATATATATATATATATGTGTATATGTGTGTATATGTATATATGTTGTATGTTGTGTTTGTATATATATATATATATAATATATATATATATATATATATATATATATATATATATATATATATATATATATATATATATATATATATATATATATATTATATATATATATATATATTATATATATATATATATATATATATATATATATATATATATATATATATATATAATATATATAATATATTATATATATGTATATATATATATATATATATATATATATATATATATATATATATATATATATTATATATATATATATATATATATATATATATATTATATATATATATATATATATATATATATGTATATATATATATATATATATATATATATATATATATATACATATATATGTATGCATGTGTGTATGAATATACATGCGTGTGCATATGTGTGTGTGTATGTATGTAAGTTTGTATGACCATATGGATATATGCACGTGGACTCGAAAGGTAATATCTCGGATACAGTACTTATGAAATTTAACTCAAAGATAATAAGATATTTTCTTTCACTTTTCCTCTTTCCTTTCTCTCGAAGATTCACAGAAGTCTAACTTTCCCGAGGCGTTCCTGGAAGATGGATTATATCCAAATTAAGCTCTTGTGTTTCCAAGAATTTATATATAAATTTTTTTCTTTTATCAGTAGGAGGATGAATTGGAGAGCCACACACACATGTACACATGCGCTCTCACACGTACACCCACGCCCACCCACGCCCACATACAAAGGAATCAGATTTGGCGTGTGTACTTGCCTGGGTCTTTGGGTTGTGCTTACCAATTTCCTCAGACTTTTTTTTCTGATTTACTCCTGACCTGCTTATTGGACGCCTTCTTGAGCATATGTTTGTGTTGGGGAGGGGAGCTGTGTGTGGGTGTGTTTGCAAGTGTGTTTGCTTTACTATTACTATAATACTTCTCCAACTGCTACTGATGATACACTGTTAAAAAAAACAATGATAATAAAATGATAAGCATTGCTACCATTACTAAATAACCTGTATTCGCTTCCTTTAAATCATCATCATTACTATTACAACAATAACTAAATTTTCATAATATCTTGTGATCCTCGAATCTCCATCCTTCTTTTACTTCGCTTTCGATCACCTATACCCTTCGGCTTGGATCCTCAATCTATCTTTATTGATTTTCCAACTCCTTGACATTCATACCTCCTTTTCTTTCCTTTGGATCCTTCTTTTCCTTCGGCTTCGACTCTCCATTGCCTTCCTTCGGATCCTTCTTTTCCTTCGGCTTCGACCCTCCATTGCCTTCCTTCGGATCCTTCTTTTCCTTCGGCTTCGACCCTCCATTGCCTTCCTTCGGATCCTTCTTTTCCTTCGGCTTTGACCCTCATTGCCTTCCTTCGGATCCTTCTTTTCCTTCGGATTCGACCCTCCATTGCCTTCCTTCGGATCCTTCTTTTTCTTTGGCTTCGACCCTCCATTGCCTTCCTTCGGATCCTTCTTTTCCTTCGGCTTCGACCCTCCATTGCCTTCCTTCGGATCCTTCTTTTCCTTCGACTTTGGCTTCCTTCGCATCCTTCTTTTTCTTCGGCTTCGAACTCCCATTGTCCTTCTTTGATCCTTCTCTTCCTTCGGCTTCGACCCTCCATTGCCTTCCTTCGGATCCTTCTTTTCCTTCGGCTTTGACCCTCCATTGCCTTCCTTCGGATCCTTCTTTCCTTCGGCTTTGACCCTCATTGCCTTCCTTCGGATCCTTCTTTTCCTTCGGCTTTGACCCTCATTGCCTTCCTTCGGATCCTTCTTTTCCTTCGGCTTCGACCCTCCATTGCCTTCCTTCGGATCCTTCTTTTCCTTCGGCTTCGACCCTCCATTGCCTTCCTTCGGATCCTTCTTTTCCTTCGGCTTCGACCCTCCATTGCCTTCCTTCGGATCCTTCTTTTCCTTCGGCTTCGACCCTCCATTGCCTTCCTTCGGATCCTTCTTTTCCTTCGGCTTCGACCCTCCATTGCCTTCCTTCGGATCCTTCTTTTCCTTCGGCTTCGACCCTCCATTGCCTTCCTTCGGATCCTTCTTTTCCTTCGGCTTCGACCTTGCAATGCCTTCCTTCGGATCCTTCTTTTCCTTCGGCTTCGACTGAGGGCGTTGTTTTCCTTCGGCTTCGACCCTCCATTGCCTTCCTTCGGATCCTTCTCTTCCTTCGGCTTCGACCCTCCATTGCCTTCCTTCGGATCCTTCTTTTCCTTCGGCTTCGACCCTCCATTGCCTTCCTTCGGATCCTTCTTTTCCTTCGGCTTCGACCCTCCATTGCCTTCCTTCGGATCCTTCTTTTCCTTCGGCTTCGACCCTCCATTGCCTTCCTTCGGATCCTTCTTTTCCTTCGACTTTGGCTTCCTTCGGATCCTTTTTCTTCGGCTTTGACCCTCCATTGCCTTCCTTCGGATCCTTCTTTTCCTTCGGCTTTGACCCTGCAATGCCTTCCTTCGGATCCTTCTTTTCCTTCGACTTCGACCCTCCATTGCCTTCCTTCGGATCCTTCTTTTCCTTCGGCTTCGGCTTCCTTCGGATCCTTTTTCTTCGGCTTCGACCCTCCATTGCCTTCCTTCGGATCCTTCTTTTCCTTCGGCTTCGACCCTCCATTGCCTTCCTTCGGATCCTTCTTTTCCTTCGGCTTCGACCCTCCATTGCCTTCCTTCGGATCCTTCTTTTCCTTCGGCTTCGACCCTCCATTGCCTTCCTTCGGATCCTTCTTTTCCTTCGGCTTTGACCCTCATTGCCTTCCTTCGGATCCTTCTTTTCCGGATTCGACTCCATGCACTGCCTTCCTTCGGATCCTCTTTTCCTTCGGCTTCGACTCCATTGCCTTCCTTCGGATCCTTCTTTTCTTCGGCTTCGACCCTCCATGCCTTTCCTCGGAATCCTTCCTCTTCTTCATTGCCTTCCCTCGGATCCTCTTTTTCCTTCGGATTCGACCCTCCATTGCCTTCCTTCGGATCCTTCTTTTCCTTCGGCTTCGACTCTCCATTGCCTTCCTTCGGATCCTTCTTTTCCTTCGGCTTCGACCCTCCATTGCCTTCCTTCGGATCCTTCTTTTCCTTCGGCTTCGACTCTCCATTGCCTTCCTTCGGATCCTTCTTTTCCTTCGGCTTCGACCCTCCATTGCCTTCCTTCGGATCCTTCTTTTCCTTCGGCTTCGACCCTCCATTGCCTTCCTTCGGATCCTTCCTTTCCTTCGGCTTCGACTCTCCATTGCCTTCCTTCGGATCCTTCTTTTCCTTCGGCTTCGACTCTCCATTGCCTTCCTTCGGATCCTTCTTTTCCTTCGGCTTCGACCCTCCATTGCCTTCCTTCGGATCCTTCTTTTCCTTCGGCTTCGACCCTTCATTGCCTTCCTTCGGATTCTTCTTTTCCTTCGGCTTCGACTCTCCATTGCCTTCCTTCGGATCCTTCTCTTCCTTCGGCTTCGACCCTCTATTGCCTTCCTTCGGATCCTTCTTTTCCTTCGACTTTGGCTTCCTTCGCATCCTTCTTTTTCTTCGGCTTCGGCTTCCTTCGGATCCTTTTTCTTCGGCTTTGACCCTCCATTGCCTTCCTTCGGATCCTTCTTTTCCTTCGGCTTTGACCCTGCATTACCTTCCTTCGGATCCTTTTTCTTCGGCTTTGACCCTCCATTGCCTTCCTTCGGTTCCTTCTTCTCCTCGGCTCGACTCCATTGCCTCCTTCGGATCTTCTTTCCTTCCCTGCATTGCCTTCCTTCGGATCTTCTTCCTTCGGCTTCGACTCATCCTTCCTGGATCCTTCCTCGCTTCAGATCCTTCTTTTCCTTCGGCTTCGACCCTCCATTGCCTTCCTTCGGATCCTTCTTTTCCTTCGGCTTCGACCCTCCATTGCCTTCCTTCGGATCCTTCTTTTCCTTCGGCTTCGACCCTCCATTGCCTTCCTTCGGATCCTTCTTTTCCTTCGGCTTCGACCCTCCATTGCCTTCCTTCGGATCCTTCTTTTCCTTCGGCTTCGACCCTCCATTGCCTTCCTTCGGATCCTTCTTTTCCTTCGGCTTCGACCCTCCATTGCCTTCCTTCGGATCCTTCTTTTCCTTCGGCTTCGACCCTCCATTGCCTTCCTTCGGATCCTTCTTTTCCTTCGGCTTTGCCTTCCTTCGGATCCTTCTTTTCCTTCGGCTTCGACCCTCCATTGCCTTCCTTCGGATCCTTCTTTTCCTTCGGCTTCGACCCTCCATTGCCTTCCTTCGGATCCTTCTTTTCCTTCGGCTTCGACCCTCCATTGCCTTCCTTCGGATCCTTCTTTTCCTTCGGCTTTGACCCTCATTGCCTTCCTTCGGATCCTTCTTTTCCTTCGGATTCGACCCTCCATTGCCTTCCTTCGGATCCTTCTTTTCCTTCGGCTTTGACCCTCCATTGCCTTCCTTCGGATCCTTCTTTTCCTTCGGCTTCGACCCTGCAATGCCTTCCTTCGGATCCTTCTTTTCCTTCGGCTTTGCCTTCCTTCGGATCCTTCTTTTCCTTCGGCTTCGACCCTCCATTGCCTTCCTTCGGATCCTTCTTTTCCTTCGGCTTCGACCCTGCAATGCCTTCCTTCGGATCCTTCTTTTCCTTCGGCTTCGACCCTCCATTGCCTTCCTTCGGATCCTTCTTTTCCTTCGGCTTCGACCCTCCATTGCCTTCCTTCGGATCCTTCTTTTCCTTCGGCTTCGACCCTCCATTGCCTTCCTTCGGATCCTTCTTTTCCTTCGGCTTCGACCCTCCATTGCCTTCCTTCGGATTCTTCTTTTCCTTCGGCTTCGACCCTCCATTGCCTTCCTTCGGATCCTTCTTTTCCTTCGGGTTTGACCGTCCATTGCCTTCCCTCGGATCATTCTTTTCCTTCGGCTTCGATCCTCCATTGCCTTCCCTCGGATCATTCTTTTCCTTTGGCTTCGACCCTCCATTGCCTTCCTTTGGATCCTTCTTTTCCTTCGGCTTCGACCCTCCATTGCCTTCCTTCGGATCCTTCTTTTCCTTCGGATTTGACCGTCCATTGCCTTCCCTCGAATCATTCTGTTCCTTCCTCTTCGACCCTCTATTGCCTTCCTTCGATTCATTCTTTCCTTCGACTTCGATCCTCCATTTCCCTCACAACTGAACCCGTGATTATGAATTATCGAGCCGTCTTGTCGTTGACTCGTGTCCTGTTTCTCGTCGGTCTCCGCCAATTTCGCTCGGCTGC
>NW_028234426.1:20620148-20622648 GCF_977035675.1 Penaeus japonicus | reverse complement strand
CCGGGAGGACCTGAACTTTTAGCTCATGTAAGAAGAATTCTTTGCTGCTCTTTTTAGTTGTTGTTTTATCTTCTTGTTCTTCTTCTTCCTATTTTTTTTTCTTTCTTTGTTTCATTGTTTCTTTTTTTTTCCTTTTTTTATCATTTTCTTTTTCTTTATCCCACTTTCTTTTTCAGTCTCTTATTTCCAAACTCCCTTTTTACCTTGAGTCGGAGACTGTGTAAATACCAAATATTATTCCTCAGTGGATAAAATGTTTACTCATCACTCCATCTCTCGCGCCTGAGTAAATTCAGACTCATGAAGAAAGCCTCTTTGCCTTCTCTCATGGCCTAGACCCATGCATAACCAGTCATGGGGTTGCAGTCAGGGTAGTTGGGGGAGGGGTGGAGAGGAATTGAAACCTTACAGAGAAAAGGAAAGAATGGCAGGGGGGTAAATCAAGTAAGAAAGGTAGAAATACAATGGCATTTTTCTCTCTCAATTTCTTTTTCTCATTCTCTCTCTCTCTCTCTCTCTCTCTCTCTCACTCTCTCTCTCTCTATATATATATATATATATCTATTATATATATTCTCTATTATTATTATATCTATCTATCTATCTATCTATCTATCTATCTATCTTCGCTCTATTCTCTCTCTCTCCTCTCACGGCCTCTCTCTCGTCAAGGTGCTGATGAAGAGCACATACAAGGTGATGACATCTGGTGATGACGAGGAGGCACGCAACCTTCGCAGGTGATGTGTTATACATTGTTTATCGCGATTGCATCTTAAGCGTCCTGTCGTAAATCTACGCCGATAACAATGAGGTGTTCGTTATACTTAATGAACGAGGTGATCGAGCTGGTATTGATGGCGTAACTTGAGCTTAATTCATGATTACTTCGAGAGAATATTCATGTAACGAGTTTTGAAGTTTATGAATATTCCATCGCCATTATCCTGTGATGCCCAATTTCACACTACCAGCTGATGATAAGAATGACATTGAAGAAGATTTTGACATGAATTTGACACCTGTACATATCATTACTTGAATAATAGTAAGTTTTAAGCCAGTGGATGGTGGGTAGTGTTAAGCCACAGCATTGAGTTTATCGGACTAGGGCTATGAAACGCTTAGTGGGGAATCTCTCTCTGGTTGTTGGCTTTTTGCTCTTCCTCTCAATCGTGGAAGTAAAACGGACGCAAATCATTTGAATAGGGAAAAGGGAGCGATAAATAAGTAAGATTAAGCAAGTATTCGATTGAGCAGAATGGGTAATTCAATTAACTCCCCTCTCCCACAAGGAAAAATGGTACATGGATAGATAAGAATAGAACCAAGAAAGGAGAAACAGAAATAAAAAATAAGTGAATTGATAAATACAATCATGATAATAGATAAATAAAAGAGAGAGAGAGAGAGAGAAAGAGAAACTGGCAATCAAACAAATAAGCAAGCAGAGAGAGAGAAAGAGAGAAAGAAATAGACAATCAAACAAATAAATAAGCAGAGAGAGAGAGAGAGAGAGACAAAGAAACAGACAATTAAACAAATAAGCAAGCGGAGAAAGATTAAAAAATACAGACAATCAAACAAATAAGTAAGCAGAGAGAGAGAGAGAGAAACAGACAAATCAAACAAATAAGCAAGCAAAGACAGAGAGAGAGAGAGAGAAATAGACAAATCAAACAAATAAGCAAGCAAAGACAGAGAGAGGGAGGGGGGGGTCGTGATAAAAGTCCTGATCACATACATTAGATACAATGTGTATTTTAAGCAGAATCCCGTTTGATATGGAAGGATAAAGGTAAATTCAGACTTGAAAGCGCCATTTCAAAAGGGTGCAACAATATGGGCGCTTAAAAGCCTTGGTATTTCTTGGCGGACAATGCTTCGACTAAGACATCCAACATGCACACGAAAACTCTTGCTTTCATTTCCTCTGTTTAAAAAGACGAGCATTTTTTTTTTTTTTTTTTAGGAAAAGAAAATAAAACAACGCACCAGACAACACACGGGATTAAGAGAGAAAACAAATTCAACGAAACTTCCGGTTTCCAAAGTAAATAAATAAAAAAAAAAGAACAGAGAAAAAAAAACTTTCATCTGCATTTTTCACAGGAGAAGAAAAGGCAGAAAGATCAGGGAGATAGACAAACAAGTAAACAAAAAGAGTGGAGGGTGGAGGGTAGAAAGAAGGAGAGGGGGAGACAGTGACAGACAGATAGATAAGAGGGCTAAAGAAAGAGAGAGAGAGGAGAGAGAGAGAGAGAGAGAGAGAGAGAGAGAGAGAGAGAGAGAGAGAGAGAGAGAGAGAGAGAGAGAGAGAAACAGACAGACAGACAGAGAAGAGAGAAAGATACTCAAACAAACCATCCAACGAATAAACAAGCAGACACCAAGTTAAGCAGACAGACAAACAAGTAGGTAGGCAGAGCAAAGGGAAGATAAGAGGGATGGGGATAGAGAGAAAGAAAGGGATCCAACAGCACCATAGTTAGTGTTGCAG
>NW_028234426.1:20595148-20600148 GCF_977035675.1 Penaeus japonicus | reverse complement strand
GAGGGCTTTTTATATGATTGCTTTAACTCTAATCCGTAGAAACGTTGTAAATTGCAATCTCAATCGTTCCACAATGTAGTTCATTGCTACCCAACCACGTCCTAGACTGGTCAACATTAATCTTATTTGAATCTCACGCAACGTATAATAATCGGTTATCTACTGCCTGAGCTGAGGACTTCTGATTGACTGAGATCAACTAACTGGCCACTTCTACATTGCGACCTCGACTGCTACAGAAACCTACGTCTTTGTTTCTGAAAACCATTAGAAGACATGACGAACGAGCTTTCTCTGGCCATTAAGGAGCACGGTCGTGATTTCGCAAATAGGAATTCATTTTAGATATGGCGTAAGTGATGGCAGCCATATAAAAGAATCTCAAGGCGCAAGCCGCTGTCTCCTTCAGTTTTATAATGTTATTTGTGATTTTCAGCGCGTATTGTACGGTTGATTGTTTGGTTATGTATATTCTACGGATCATTGTTGTTATATCATCATCATAAAGAACAACATCAACATTATCATTATTATCTTTATCATTATCATATTCATCATTATCACTTTTATCATTATTTTTGTTATTATCATTATTATTATTATCATTATTACTATTATCATTATTTTTATTACCCTTATTATTATTATCATTATTACTATTATCATTATCATTCATGTCATTTTCATTATCATTAAATTGATCTTCTTATTGTCAATATCGTTGTTATCATTTTCAATATCATCATCCTAATCACTATCAACATTTTAATTATTATCATCATCATTATTGTCATTATCATTATTGTCATTATCATTGTCATTTTAACTTACATTATTATTATCATTATCAGTAACAGTTCAACTGCTGCTTACATAATCATCATATTATTTTCTCATTATTATTACAATCCTCATCACCATCATTATCACCACCATTATTACTATTTCATTATATTATTTTCCCATTATCATTATTATTCCCATATCATTACACTATCGAGATTGCAATCATTATCATTTCCATTATCATTACATCTGTATTTTTCCGACCACTTCCTAGAAGGTATGGAATCCAATTCAATATATAAATGGCTTTTAGTCTCGAAGAAAATTGTTCTGCCGATGAGCATTGCAAACTGAATACTTTGCTAACAGTTTTGAAATTCAGAGAGACTCGCATGAATAAAATGAATACTGAAATGAGAAGTTATATTTCAGGCGTGGGATGAAGGAGCAGGAAACTTTATTTTACCTTTCTTTCTTTGTTCTGAGAGTGTTCGTTTTAATTTGAACATTATAAGAATGCTAGTAGAATTTGGAATGTGTGTGTGTGTGTGTGTGTGTGTGTGAATGAAGCGTTTATGAATATATACACACACACACACACATATATATATATATATATATATATATATATATATAATATATATATATATATATATATTATATATATATATATAATATATATATATATATATGTATATATATATATATATATATATATATATATATATATATATATATATATATACATATATGTACACATATATATGTGTGTGTGTGGGTATATATATATATATATACATATATATATATATATATATGTATGTATGTATGTATGTATGTATGTATGTATTCAGTAGCAATACCCTTGCGTGCCGTTAAATGTATCTCCTGATATTTAGATAACACTAGCTATTTATAAGTCCTTTGGGTCCAACTTGAATCGGAAATATTCGTGAAAGAGAATCTGTATTTTAATTAGATTGGAACTTTCGTCATTATCGGATTCTCGGGACGTTTGTGGAGGTGTTTTGGGCGTCACCCCCCCCACCCCCCCCGCACAAACACACACCCTCCCCTTAGTTTTGAAGTTTCGAAGTGAATTCCATTAACGACAAACAATGTGAGTTACTTAAAAGACGAAATCAGTCCTAGGCCGAGTATCGTACAAGGTTACGATAACGAAAAAGGTCACAAGAATCACCTCTCCAACTACTAGCGCTTCATGTCAATGGTGCAGGAGTATATGTCACATATACAAGATATCATTAGCGTAGTGCGGATAAAATCACGTCAGTACATCAAATCATACAACAGCATACACTCTCCGTTGATGGTATGTACTTATCTACACCAGAACCCCGATTTAGAGCGCGGTTCTTGATGTCGTAATAAAAGATACTCGATATAAAGATACTCGACCAGATAGTCGATATAAAGATGAGTTTTGCGACGAGGAGTGTTGGTAGAGAAGCGCCTTTGTCTTAAGAGGCGTGCTTCACCACCGAGTTGCAATGGGAACTTTGTTCATTCTTCTATCAGACGTTCTGAGAACAAAGGTGAAAAAGGCAATTCATTTGATAAAGTTACAGTTGACTAATGGTGAATCATCATGCAAGGTTGTCATTATCATTCACAAATGTAAATAATACACACACATATATGTATGTAAGTAGATATATAGATGGATTGGTAGATTGAGAGACAGTCAGACAGATCTACGTGAACAAAGCGACTTAGCGACTTCAAGAGATAAGGTTGGAAATGATGTCTGCTCCTGAACAATATGTTACGTAATAAGTAACTCACTGAGGAAACCGATATACTACGTCATGTGCAGAAGATTTTGATTAAAAATTATTAAGCGTAACAGCATCAAAGACAGTCCAAGAATGTAACAGAGAGACATGACAAAAGACAGAGAGAGAAAAAAAAAGTTAAGTAAAACAAAAATAAAGAAGAAATAAAAAAAATAAGATAAGTCAATTCATTGAAATAAGAAAGAAGTGAATAGCGAAATAAAAAAAAAGATGATAAGTCATAAGAAGAAGTGCTTCTTCTGTTTTGCGTATTGGAGCCTTACTGACTAATGAGTCGGTTTGGCAGCTGGATCGCGCTGACGTGGCAATTATGTCAGTAGTGATGGCTTCGCTTCTCTCGGTCATTTATTCAGCTGTCTGTCTGTATATGTGTTTATTGGTTATGTGTTTGGTTATTTGTATATTCTTTTTTGCTAATCGATATACAACCCCATATTTTCTTTCCTTCCCTCTTTCTCTCTCCCTCACTCCCCCCTCCTTCTTTCTCTCTCCCTAACTCTTTCGCCTTTCCTTCCTCCCTCCCTCACTTCTCCTTCCCTCTTTCTCTCTCCCTCACTCTTTCGCCTTTCTTTCTTCTCTCTCCTTCACTCCTCCGTCCCTAAGCTCTCCCTCTCTATCTGTCCATCCCTTCCCTTGCCTTGCCTCTTGCCATAGCCCTTCCCTCGCCTCCCTCCTGATAACGGTGCCAGCCCTTCCACCTTTCTCTCTCTCCCTCACTCCTCATTCCCTCACTTCTCCCTCTCGCCTCCCTCCTGATAACGGAGCCAGCCCTTCCACCCCTCCTCGCCTTCCTTCCCTAGTGTTGGAGCGGATCATCTCCGTCCCGCCATCAAAGCAGATGTGCCTAATGATGTAGAATTCGATGCTGGCGATGAGGATGAGTTCGATGACTCTCTCGCTTCTTATGACGACGGGGGAAAGCAGAGGGAAAGCTGGGGCGGGGAGGGAGGGAGGGATGGATGATGAATGGGGTGGTGCATGTCTGATGAGATGAATGGCATGAGGACTATGTTGCGTCGTTTTTTTTTTATTTTTCGTGGATTATTTTATTTCTCTATTTTGCTTTATATGTTTGCTCTCTGCTTGCTTCGCTCTCTCATTTTCTCTTTCTCTTTTTTTTCTCTCTTGCTCTTAATTTCTTTCTCTCTCTTTTCTCTCTTTTCTCTTAATTTCTCTCTCTTCATTTATTGCTCTCTCTATTCCTCTCTCTGTCTCTCTCTATTCCTCTCTCTGTCTCTCTCTTTCTTTCTCTCCCCCCCCCCCCTCTCTCTCTCTCTTTCTCTCTCTCTCTCTCTCTCTCTCTCTCTCTCTCTCTCTCTCTCTCTCTCTCTCTCTCTCTCTCTCTCTCTCTCTCTCTCTCTCTCTCTCTCCTCCCCCTTTCTATCTCTCCCTTCCCCCCACCTCTCTCTGTCTCTCCTATCTTCATAACAGACCTTACTCCCCCCCCCCTCCATCCCCCCTCCCCTCTCGCCTCATACTCCCGGCATAATTTCCGACTCATCATCCCCCTCTAACTACGCGGTGTGAAAACAGTGACTCCTCCGCCGGCATCGCCCCCTTGTCACGCCCTTGCCAGAGGTGACGTCATCGCTGGCACGCATCCCCTCCACTAGGACATCGTTACCCGGGGAATGTGACACCTGTTGCGCCCTCGAAGATGCCTATCCTCTCCCCCTCCTCCCCCGCCCTAGCCCTCCCCCTCCGCCCTCACTTATTCCGCTCTCTTCTCTCTCATTCCTCTTCCTTTCCCTGGATTCTTCTCTGTTTGTCTTGGTCTTGCGTGGAATTCGGTGTTCGTCTTCAAATCTTGTTGAGTTTTGTTGTTTTTCTCGTGCCTTCTACTTTTTTCTCTCATATTTTGTACATTTTCTTTCTTCTTCATCTTTTTCCTTTTTTTCTTCTCTTTTTTTCTTTTGCTGTTTTTCCTGTTTCATCATTATTTTTATTTTCTTCTTCTCCTTCTATACCTATCTGCACCAGCTTGTATTGTCTCACTATCTTTGTTCTCCTTCTTAACACTCGTTCTTCTCTCTTTCCTTTCTTTTGTTTCCTCCCCTTTTCGTTGCGCTTCCCAGTTCAGTTTCCTTTTTTCCCCTTTTCCAAGCTGTTCTTATATATCCTTGCCCTTTGTGTCTCGTAATCTTCTGATAATTGGTTTATTTGCTATCCTTACTTTGATCTACTTTAATTGCTGGTTTATTATCTTCCTATATCTTCTTGGTTCCGCTTTATCTCCCTCTTATCTCCTTTTCTACGTAAATCCCGTCCCTTCTGTTTTCTCTCCCTCTTATTTCGACTTCTTCCTCTCTGTCCTTTTTCTTCAACACATACCCTACCTCCTCTTTCTCCCCCTGACTTCCTCTCTATGCTTACTTCTCTCCGTCCTTCCTTCCCTCC
>NW_028234426.1:20556301-20558801 GCF_977035675.1 Penaeus japonicus | reverse complement strand
GAGGGAGAGAGAGAGAGGGGGGGAGGGAGAGAAAGAGAGTGAGTGAGAGACATACAAATAAACAGACAAACAGACAGATAGACATATATAAAAAAAATAAAACCAGAGAGAAAGACAACTAAGACACGGTAGGTAGACAGGCAGTCATAAAGACAGATCGACAAACAAAATCAGAATAAACAGAGATACAAAATAGACAAGACAAGAGATAGACAAAATGCCAATCATTGATCGATAGATTGAAATACAGATAGACAGGAAGGCAGACCGGCAGACATAAAATAGAAGAGTGTGAATCAAGGCATCAGGTCTGGAGGGACTAGCAGTTTCCTTCATTTTTTTTTTTTTTTTTTTCTTTCTTCTTCTTTTTTTTTTTGTGTGTGTGTGTGTGATTGATGCTTAATTTGATTTGCACAAAAAGATGAAGTTAATCTCCCCCTACTTCTTGGATATGAGAAGAAAACAAGGAGATGAGACGTTTTAGCCCCTGATACAAGGAGTGACTCTTACGGCGTTGTTCACCCATATTAATTCTTCCGTTCGCCAGCACTGTCAAGGGTCTTCTCTGTCCTTTGATGTCTCAGTATCATTATTCATTCTGATAAAGAGAATTTACCGGCCATTAGCCAGTAATGTGAATTCGTTTTTCCCTTTCTTGTTTTCAAAAAGAAAAAATCCCATATAAAAGATATCTTTCTATAGTGTAAGAGAAGTTTGGTGTAAATTCAGTCAATAAGAGAAAGGAAGACACATTACACGTAGAGTGCGCATGTTAATATTTCGTTATTTTACGGAGCGGCAACTTCCCTTGTTAAGAAAATATTCACGGATGGTTTAAAGGCAGAACCTCTCTCCGTGTGTGTGTGTGTGTGTGTGTGTGTGTGTGTGTGTGTGTGTGTGTGTGTGTGTGTGTGTGTGTGTGTGTGTGTGTGTGTGTGTGTGTGTGTGTGTGTGTGTGTGTGTGTGTGTTGCACCAGTTAGCATATAATTCCTTACGTGTATCTTTTTTGCTTTGAATTCAAGTGACATCGACATATTGTACATCGGGAAACTGAAAAGGTGCTTAGATATTTATCATATATAAGATGGTATGAAATGATATGACTTTTATTTTTTTTATAACGAAATAAAAGGCTTATGTAAGTTGAGTATTTTGTACTAGGGCATTTTTCGTGTGCCTGAGGTTAGTATGTTTACGAGAAAGGCAGTCATGCGCCTGGCCATGAAAGATGTTTATAGCAAATGTAAAAGGACGTAGAAACAACCTGCGGGGAAATAAGGGCGATATTCGAAAGGGGAAACAGGTAGAAAAAGAGATGAAAATGGAGAGAAAAGGAGAGAGAGAGAGAGAGAGAGAGAGAGAGAGAGAGAGAGAGAGAGAGAGAGAGAGAGAGAGAGAGAGAGAGAGAGAGAAAGAGAGAGAGAGAATGAAATAGAGAGATAGGGGGGATTAGAGAAGGGAGAGAGACGCAAGAGAAGGGAGAGAAGGGGAACTAAAGCAGAGAGACTAGAGGTGGCAACGTGTCGAAGAGATGGATGAATCGAAGGAGAGAATGAGAGAGAGAGGAAGAGAAACAAGCGAGGCAACGCCCTGGGATGCCGTAGCTCCTCCAGTCGGTCGACAGGTCCCAGGGGAGGCTCTGCACACCCCCTAAAGAGAGAGTCAAGATCATGTTCCTCTTTACCCACACGACCTACGCACACTCTGCCATTCCGTCCTCCCTCCCATCCTCTTCCTCTTCCTTCCATTTCCCTTCAGCAACATAACCCTCACAGTCTCTGCCTTTCCATCCCCCCTTCCATCCTCTTCCTTCCCTCTCCATTTCCTCTTCCATCTCACACCGGTTCTTTTTCCCTCGTTGCTGTCGGCACAAGGTCACAGGATGATGAAAGGAAAACAACAGACGTGTGAATATGAATCTGCTGTATGATGTATCCAGATTTGATTCGGCGCTATGCATACTTGTGATACAATAGTCGTCTGTGATTTCCAAGATGAAAAGAATTATCATATCTGCTTTAATTTATACACTTGAACGAATGTATGAACTCGAAACGGCGGTAGTCAGAAATGAGGAACTGATATTAATGATGATGTAAATATTTATGAGGTCAACATCAATAATGTAGCCATGTCATGCTTTAGATATTATTGATATTTTAAAAGGAAGTATGCCCAGCATACAATCAATACTGATAAAAATCATTCAACTAGAAGAACCCACAATTCATGTTGACGTTATACATTTACATTTCATATTGTCATTATAAACATTAACGTTTGTTTGTTCACTAACGCAATCTCCTTCCTCTTTCCTCGGCCTCATTTGAATTTACCTTTTTTTTAACAGCAACAAAAATGACTTTCACTGCCGAGAAGGAAATGGCGGCAGACGTGTATATGATAATGTTTTCCCACGGGATTACCGCGTGAATGAATTCATTCGTATGATTTCTTATTCATAAGCGTGCGTGTGTGAGTATGTGTGTGTGTGTGTGG
>NW_028234426.1:20518801-20533801 GCF_977035675.1 Penaeus japonicus | reverse complement strand
CCTTTTATCCATTCCATATAAAATAAAATGTGGGGTATCACCTAAGGAAGAATGGAATGTACTATTAATACAAGACTGGATTGTCAATAGTGATTCATCCCATGTGTCCGATGTCGCATCAACAAGCGATCTCATTAATGAGAGGATGGAGGAGTTGAGCCTTTCTGTAATACCATTACTTTGTGGGCGGTAAGGGAGAATGTTAACACGAGTTACATTCATGATATCACATAACTTATCCATGACCTTGTTATGAAATTCAGTCCCGTTATCAGTTGAAAAATACATGGGGGCTGAATGTCTATGACAGAAGTCGTGAAAAGCATGTGCAACAACATTTGCTGTTTTGTTGGGGACGGGGACGAGTTCACAAAAACGAGTGAAGTTATCAATGAAGACTAAAATATAACGATTACCATTGCGAGAAGGTAGAAAACCTGACAATGTGTCGCAAGAGACTTTCTGGAAAGGAAAGTCTGGAATGTCATATTTCAATGCAGGGGCTGGGTCGTTGGTATTTCCTTTGTAATAAGGGCATTGCTTACAAGACTGAACATGCTTAGCAACTTTGCTAATAAGGTGTGGGAAGAAGAAGCGTTGCTGAGCTAAGTGAATTGCCTTATACTTACCACAGTGTGCAGCTTCTTTCGACTCATGGAAAAGAGGAAGGATTCGACCTTCAAGGGATTCAGGAATAACTACAAGTTTACGAGATGCCTTGAGCTTTCTTGTCCTATATCGAGACTTGTAGCAAAGTAGACCGTTAGCATCGAGGTAAAGTTGACTTACTCGAACATGTCTGCTAGGGGGAGGTCTTTCAATCCTTTCTAAAGCTTGAATTAAGGGTCCGTACAGATTATCATTACGTTGCGCTATCCGGATCTCGTCCTCCGTGGGTGGGTCCATGGGAGGTACGGCTGGGGCAGCCAAGACCGGGGCGGGAACAGAATGAATGGAGTCGGAACGGCAACCATTAACATGTGCAGACCGGATCTCGTCCTCCGAAGGATCCTCAACGGTAGGAGCGGCAGTATTTGCCAAGATCGGTGCAATGTCAGAGAATTTCACCTTGCGGAGGCAAAGGTGGGCGAGGAGCTAGATTCAGGCAGGTTGTGAGCGTCACAGAGGGGAGCGCGTGATAGCGCGTCGGCAACGACATTTTGTTTCCCGGGTAAGTAAACAATGGTGACGTCAAACTCTGCAAGAATTTCAATTGCGCGGGCGCGTCGTCCATGAGGGTCCCTACCCTTAAATATGGACGTGAGGGGGGAATGATCAGTGTGCACTTCTATCTGATATCCCAAGATTAGCTCTCGAAAATGACGGAGGGCCCATGTGATACTGAGTAATTCACGGTCCGTCGTGTGATAGCGTTTTTCCGCTGAATTGAGGGCGCGACTTGCAAAAGCAATGGGCTGCGTTTTTCCAGAATGGCCATGTTTCTGGTGGAGTACTGCTCCGAGCCCGAGGTTTGAGGCATCAGTGGTGAGGACAAAAGGCAAACTGAAATCGGGGAAGGCTAAGAGTGGAGCCTTAATTAGTCGCGATTTAAGAGTTGTAAATGCGGCTTTTTCCTCGTCTGTCCACTGCCAAGTTGTATCCTTTTTAAGGAGATGGTTAAGCGGTGTCGCGATGGACCCGTAACCTTGAATGAACGGCCTGTAAAAACCTGAAAGGCCTAAAAATGATTTCAATTCCTTCTGGTTCTTAGGTGTCGGAAAGTCGGCAATGGCTTTAACTTTTGAATCATTAGGTGCAATACCTTTAGATGACAAGGTATGGCCTAAGAATTCTAACTTAGACTTGAAGAATTGACATTTGCTAGGTTGAATACATAATCCTGCGGTTGATAGCCTATTGAAAACTTGGCGCAATTTATTCTCGTGTTCAGAGAGGGAGGGTGAACAAATTAAAATATCATCTAAATACACGAGGACCTGATCATTAATTAATCCTGATAGTACAAGTGACATTAATCTGCTAAATGTGAGAGGGGAATTGCGAAGGCCAAAAGGACATACTAAAAATTCAAAGTGTCCCATATGAGTCGAGAAAGCCGTATATGGCACGCTTTCAGGAGCCATAGGAACTTGCAGGAAGCCTTTAGCAAGGTCAATAGTTGAAAAAATCTTATTATTAGAGCCAATGTCTTGCAACAACAATCTAAGATTAGGAATTGGGAATGGTTCTGGCACTGTTACTTTATTCAACTTGCGATAGTCGACCACTGGGCGGAAAGTATTATCCTTCTTTGGAACAAGGAGGAGGGGAGAGGCCCAGGGTGAATTGCTTGGTTGAATAAGATTCATGTCTAACATTGTTTTAACTTCCTTTTCCAAGGCCTGTCGCTTCGAATGAGGGATCTTATAACTCGGTATGTACGAAGGCTTAGCATCAGGCTCGAGGGTAATGGAGTGTTGAAGCAATGTTGTTTTTCCGATCGGACGGTCCTTGGTTGGCAGTATGCTTGGGAATTCTTTAAATAAGTTATTCAAAATATCATATCCTTCATGAAAATCTAAATTTTGCTTTAGAACATGATCAGAGCACTGCTCATCAGGGGAAGATGATGTTGCAGTAAAAACAGGGGAGGGAACAGGTAAATAAAATTCGCAGATAGGCAAGTCTGTGAATTCATAAGATATTACAGGTACACCAGCGTTAATAGTCAATGGGGCTGGGGTAAGATTAAATACATGCACCTGACATCTATTATCAGTGATATTATACAAGGAAGGTAATGTTGCACAACCTTTTACTCGTATATTATCAGGTAATATCAAAGCGGTACCATTTGCCGAAGGACAAGAAACGTCTATCAGTAGATCATGAAATGCCGGGATAGTAGTGGTAGCACTAGCTATAAACTTTGGAGCATTGTCATTAGCGGTCCAAGATTTCGCACAGTCGTCAACGTGTTTTGCGCGCGAAGGTTTGCGTGATGCGGGTGCGCGCGCAGCGAGAGGAGAGGTGAAGCGAGGGCGGGTGGGAGGGGTAGGGGGGTGGTGGGTAGGAGAGGATGGAAAGTGAGGTGTAGACATGGTGTGACTATGGTCATGTGTGACTTCATAGATTGCCATTGCGGGTGTGAATGGGTCGGCATGCGTCCATAGGCAAGAGGGAGTCCTTAATAGGTAATTCTGACCATTAAAAGTAATGCTATTACTCTGAGGATGGAGGGAAATACCTGTACGGTATAAGAAATCATGACCCAACAAGAGGTGTCCCGGGGTAAAATTAGATTCTACTACGACAAACTTGTGAGCAAAAATTTCACTACCAAGAGAAATGTTAAGGACTTTGCTGCCTAAAGCTGATACCTTATCTCCTGTTATCCCGCAAATGGTGGTTTGACTCGGTTGCAATTCTAATGATAAATCAAAATTCCGCAAGGTATTCAACGAGACCACAGAACAAGAAGATCCGGTGTCTAAGAAGAAATATGCAGGCTTGTCATTCAATATGGATGGAAGCAAAGGCGGTTGAGTGATATCATTAGGGATGCAACTAGTCGAGACAATGTGATGTGTTACCGGTATTGTGCTTGTAGTGTCGCCGTGTCTGGGTGTTTTTGGCTTTTCCCTAAAAAATGGCGGTTTGCTTGGCGTTGCTGGAGCAATTTGTATGTTTGATCCACCTGGTCAGGGAACGCTGAGCAGTGAGGCCAAGGGTGTGAGCGTGTGCCATGATAAGGACAGTACGGTGTCGAATAACATGAGTCGGCACCGTGACCTTTCGCACAACAATTAAAACACTGATCTCTGTCTGGTGCCCAATTCGTGACACAAGGTTGTTTACGTCTGGGAACATGAGGTGAGTTAGATGACGGGGGAAAACGAGTCTTATGTCCCGTATTATATCTGTGAGGGGAGGTTTGTCTTGAGTGTTGCGCTTTCGTGTCATGGTTGTGGAACCGCGGGTTAGGGTTGCGTTGTGGTTTGTCGTTTGGTTGTTTGTGTTTGTTTGTGTTACGCAAGGGTGTGTTGTCTTGTGTGGTCGTGTTTGCCTTAGTCGTGGGAATGCCTGCGTTGACAGTTACTGTGGGAGCCTTCTCTCTGATAGACTTGGCAAATTCGCCGGGTAACTTAAGTAAATCAGTATCTTCACAGGGTTCCCAAACTTGCTCTTGTACAGAAGTAGGTAAAGAAGCAACAAGGATAGATTTGACCATATACGTCATAGAGGAGACGTGATGGTCGTTAAACAAGGACTTTACGTGGGAGTCATGGTTGTGGGGAATACTCTTAACCCATTTTGAAACTTGAACCCGAAGCTGATTGATAAAGAATCGAATGTCTTCTTCGGACAAGGAAGCAGGCTTTAATTGAATAAGTCTCGCGAACTGAATATGGTGACTTACATCTAAGGATTTGAACGAAGATCTAAATATATCCTGGAAATAACTCCAACTGCGCAATTCGGATGGCAATGTTTTAAAGGCGTTAATTGCGTTACGTACTTTCGCTGAGGTAAGCTCTAAACGTGTTTCAGCCGCGTTTACGCATTTATTGCCGAAAGAGGGGTCATCTCTAGACATTCCACCTTGAATAATCATAGATTCAACATTTTCCAAGAAATCTTCAACCGGAATGGACGAGCCATCAAATTTCTGTACGATATTGAATGTTTGGTGAGGTTGGAAAGTCATGTTGGAGAAGGGGGGCGGGTGGGGGTCAGGTCAGAGGGTGGGACAGTGGTGGAATTAGCAGTTGAGGGGTTGTGGGGGGTCAGAGATGATCGGGAAACGGGACGGGAGGGAGAATGGGAAGGTACAGTATCCAACCCAAAGAAAATTTCGGTAGTTTCCCTGAGATTTCTGAACACTTTACCACTTCGTAATTCACTCATGAATAGGCGCGAGAAAGAAATCCAATCACTTCACAATAGAAAGAAAAAAAGAAAAGAAAGTGGGTAACACAAGGCACAACACTAGGGTGTGAAAAACAATTAAGAGTAAGAAAAATGACACGAGGGATATCGACCTTAGTCGCAACTAACCTTCATTACCGATGTCTTCGTCCTGTCAGTCAACTTGATGCGCTGTATGCTGTGAGACACTGGAAAAAATGTTCGCGATGGTGGTACGTAGCTAATTATTGTACCAATTATTGCGAAAAAAAGAAACGTGAGGTTCTCATCTTATGCTGCCACCAGATTATGTGATGGGTATAGATTACTCTAATATCCACACATAGAGAAATATAAGGTTGGTGTCAAACACAGCAGCTGATACAATAACAATATATTATAACTTCAATAATATGACACGATATAATATATATATATATAGATATAACAAGAAATGACTCTGGAAATAAAGATCGGGATTAGCACTAGTTCACAATAGTAGATGTAGGAGTGCGAGTGGTAGATGCTGGTGATTAAGGTCAAGGACCTCGAGTGACTTCGCTATCGTCAGTATATCTCAGGACGGCTCGCTAGGCGGGGCGATGAGCCGTCTACAGCCAATGTGATGGGTATAGATTACTCTAATATCCACACATAGAGAAATATAAGGTTGGTGTCAAACACAGCAGCTGATACAATAACAATATATTATAACATCAATAATATGACACGATATAATATATATATATATAGATATAACAAGAAATGACTCTGGAAATAAAGATCGGGATTAGCACTAGTTCACAATAGTAGATGTAGGAGTGCGAGTGGTAGATGCTGGTGATTAAGGTCAAGGACCTCGAGTGACTTCGCTATCGTCAGTATATCTCAGGACGGCTCGCTAGGCGGGGCGATGAGCCGTCTACAGGAAAGTAGGCGTAGCTATTCCAAGTGTCAGCTTGGGTCGCGATTTCCTGATTGGCTGACTTCGGTTCATCATAATTCATAGGTCCGCCCTCGGGTCAGCCTTTGAGGGTGATATTCCTATGATGTGGAGATGACCAGAATATCCAGAAGGGCTAAAGTTGCAGGTGCTGTCTTTAACGAATCTTTGCCCGATCCTGGGGGATATACGAAATCCGATAATTGTGAAGGTCACATCTGTGTATTGTAATTTGATCATGTATCTCAGGTCAGACATATGCTCTGTTAACCGTTAAACATAAATACTTTCATATCGCTCTACCATGCTACCCCAAATCGTCCCGATTTGGTAAGAAATAAAGTAGGAAGCTTTATACTTAACTGAGGATAAGAATTCCTTGATCAGGGGAACTCTATAAGAGTAGTATACGAAGAGACAGCAACATCCGGCAGATTCTTGATTAATGCACAATACTACACGGAATTGCAGCATGGCAGGCCTCGAGATCAGCTCCGGAATTACAGGTTTAACACACCTGGGAGGGGTGCTTTTCTGCATCCGTCAATATCATAACTTGAAAAAAGTATAAGTACCTGGCGCCTTACATGGCTTTAGAGAGGTAAGTGGGGACGTAGGGTAGAAGGCATAGTTCGATATATGAAAAGGAAAATAATTCGTGCAACAAGGAAAAAAAACGTGAGTTAGTAATATATTGTATCAAAATGTTTTTTTTTTTTTATGTAATTTTTTTTTTTTTGTATTATTATTCTTAATATTTATAATTTTTTTTTGGATTTGATTTTTTTTTTTCTTATAATATTATATTGCATGAGGGTAACTGGTATATGCAACAGAATCATGGGTATGTTTTACTTGCTTGTTTTTCAATGCAACTCGCCTGTAGGTGATGCAATAGCACGCTCTTAGGGTTACTAGCAACATACACATTCCGGCGACGGTAACGTATACGGGATAAACGTAGGTTGCGTGGAACGGGCTGAGCGGGGTAAATGCATCAAGCTGTTGCAAAGTAGGCATCTGTTGAAAGGTTATACTAGGAAGAGAAATGTTATAGGGTGGCAATGATACCGACATGGGCTGCAGGTAGGAGGTATTCATTGCAATCTTCCTTGTGTAGGTATGGGTAGCTGGAATAAATAAGGATAAGGAAGTCAGTTCACATGAGGCTGGAAGAACAAAAGTACCTTGTAGAACAACATCAGGTTTATGCTTGTTACACATAACTGTAGTTGTAGTAGCAGAGAGACCTGAAATTGTGAGGTAAGATTTTAGAGTAGAGTAGAACTGAATTCGTTGCCTTAGAGGAAAAAGAGAGGCTTAACATTAGCAGAGGAGATATTGTGGAGAATAGGGCGTAAGTCATGTGGAGTAATGAGACTGGGAAGCACTTCGCCTGCTGTTGCTGAAATCAACGAGTTGGTTATTGAGTTAGGAAAGTAGCCAGGCCGGAGAAATCAGCAATCGGCTGAAGCGAAATTTTGACTTCCACATTGTTTGTTACTGGTAAGACTAGCCCATGGTCCTCAACGAAGGCTCCTGGCACTGCGCGAAGCCTAGGGGGTAGGGCATGGCGGTCGGCAGACGCCAATGCGAAGAATGATAAGCCCAAGAGGAGTAAGGTCTGGAAGATAAAAATCAATTAGTGTTCGTCGGCCGGGGGAGAATAGTACTTGTGAGCAAGCTTTAGGACGTCGAAATGAGACCAAGATTGTTCACCTGACTGTATGCATTTAATGTAGGCCTTGTTGTTCTTTACACTAATTACTCTAAATGGACCTTCAAATCTAGGAGCAAGCTTTGACTTAATATTGAGTGGTTGGTTGACTTTTCTAAATACTAATGCTCCAACTTCAATGTCCTTGTGGCGGGCCACTTTGTGTTGAAATGACAGTATTTTATCTCTGGAATTAGTCAAATGCTTCTTTGTGATCTGAAAGATGGACTTATTTCTATTTAGGAGATACTCTGCATAATTATCATTATATGAAGGAACTTGATTTTCATCAAAGAGGTCATAGGGTAGCCTTTTATCCATTCCATATAAAATAAAATGTGGGGTATCACCTAAGGAAGAATGGAATGTACTATTAATACAAGACTGGATTGTCAATAGTGATTCATCCCATGTGTCCGATGTCGCATCAACAAGCGATCTCATTAATGAGAGGATGGAGGAGTTGAGCCTTTCTGTAATACCATTACTTTGTGGGCGGTAAGGGAGAATGTTAACACGAGTTACATTCATGATATCACATAACTTATCCATGACCTTGTTATGAAATTCAGTCCCGTTATCAGTTGAAAAATACATGGGGGCTGAATGTCTATGACAGAAGTCGTGAAAAGCATGTGCAACAACATTTGCTGTTTTGTTGGGGACGGGGACGAGTTCACAAAAACGAGTGAAGTTATCAATGAAGACTAAAATATAACGATTACCATTGCGAGAAGGTAGAAAACCTGACAATGTGTCGCAAGAGACTTTCTGGAAAGGAAAGTCTGGAATGTCATATTTCAATGCAGGGGCTGGGTCGTTGGTATTTCCTTTGTAATAAGGGCATTGCTTACAAGACTGAACATGCTTAGCAACTTTGCTAATAAGGTGTGGGAAGAAGAAGCGTTGCTGAGCTAAGTGAATTGCCTTATACTTACCACAGTGTGCAGCTTCTTTCGACTCATGGAAAAGAGGAAGGATTCGACCTTCAAGGGATTCAGGAATAACTACAAGTTTACGAGATGCCTTGAGCTTTCTTGTCCTATATCGAGACTTGTAGCAAAGTAGACCGTTAGCATCGAGGTAAAGTTGACTTACTCGAACATGTCTGCTAGGGGGAGGTCTTTCAATCCTTTCTAAAGCTTGAATTAAGGGTCCGTACAGATTATCATTACGTTGCGCTATCCGGATCTCGTCCTCCGTGGGTGGGTCCATGGGAGGTACGGCTGGGGCAGCCAAGACCGGGGCGGGAACAGAATGAATGGAGTCGGAACGGCAACCATTAACATGTGCAGACCGGATCTCGTCCTCCGAAGGATCCTCAACGGTAGGAGCGGCAGTATTTGCCAAGATCGGTGCAATGTCAGAGAATTTCACCTTGCGGGAGGCAAAGGTGGGCGAGGAGCTAGATTCAGGCAGGTTGTGAGCGTCACAGAGGGGAGCGCGTGATAGCGCGTCGGCAACGACATTTTGTTTCCCGGGTAAGTAAACAATGGTGACGTCAAACTCTGCAAGAATTTCAATTGCGCGGGCGCGTCGTCCATGAGGGTCCCTACCCTTAAATATGGACGTGAGGGGGGAATGATCAGTGTGCACTTCTATCTGATATCCCAAGATTAGCTCTCGAAAATGACGGAGGGCCCATGTGATACTGAGTAATTCACGGTCCGTCGTGTGATAGCGTTTTTCCGCTGAATTGAGGGCGCGACTTGCAAAAGCAATGGGCTGCGTTTTTCCAGAATGGCCATGTTTCTGGTGGAGTACTGCTCCGAGCCCGAGGTTTGAGGCATCAGTGGTGAGGACAAAAGGCAAACTGAAATCGGGGAAGGCTAAGAGTGGAGCCTTAATTAGTCGCGATTTAAGAGTTGAAAATGCGGCTTTTTCCTCGTCTGTCCACTGCCAAGTTGTATCCTTTTTAAGGAGATGGTTAAGCGGCGTCGCGATGGACCCGTAACCTTGAATGAACGGCCTGTAAAAACCTGAAAGGCCTAAAAATGACTTCAATTCCTTCTGGTTCTTAGGTGTTGGAAAGTCGGCAATGGCTTTAACTTTTGAATCATTAGGTGCAATACCTTTAGATGACAAGGTATGGCCTAAGAATTCTAACTTAGACTTGAAGAACTGACATTTGCTAGGTTGAATACATAATCCTGCAGTTGATAGCCTATTGAAAACCTGGCGCAATTTCTTCTCGTGTTCAGAGAGGGAGGGTGAGCAAATTAAAATATCATCTAAATACACGAGGACCTGATCATTAATTAATCCTGAGAGTACAAGTGACATTAATCTGCTAAATGTGAGAGGGGAATTGCGAAGGCCGAAAGGGCATACTAAAAATTCAAAGTGTCCCATATGAGTCGAGAAAGCCGTATATGGCACGCTTTCAGGAGCCATAGGAACTTGCAGGAAGCCTTTAGCAAGGTCAATAGTTGAAAAAATCTTATTATTAGAGCCAATGTCTTGCAACAACAATCTAAGATTAGGAATTGGGAATGGTTCTGGCACTGTTACTTTATTCAACTTGCGATAGTCGACCACTGGGCGGAAAGTATTATCCTTCTTTGGAACAAGGAGGAGGGGAGAGGCCCAGGGTGAATTGCTTGGTTGAATAAGATTCATGTCTAACATTGTTTTAACTTCCTTTTCCAAGGCCTGTCGCTTCGAATGAGGGATCTTATAACTCGGTATGTACGAAGGCTTAGCATCAGGCTCGAGGGTAATGGAGTGTTGAAGCAATGTTGTTTTTCCGATAGGACGGTCCTTGGTTGGCAGTACGCTTGGGAATTCTTTAAATAAGGTATGCAAAATATCATATCCTTCATGAAAATCTAAATTTTGCTTTAGGACATGATCAGAGCTCTGCTCGTCAGGGGAAGATGATGTTGCAGAAAAAACAGGGGAGGGAACAGGTAAATCAAATTCGCAGATAGGCAAGTCTGTGAATTCATAAGATATTACAGGTACACCAGCGTTAATAGTCAATGGGGCCGGGGTAAGATTAAATACATGTACCTGACATCTATTATCAGTGATATTATACAAGGAAGGTAATGTTGCACAACCTTTTACTCGTATATTATCAGGTAATATCAAAGCAGTACCATTTGCCGAAGGACAAGAAACGTCTATCAGTAGATCATGAAATGCCGGGATAGTAGTGGTAGCACTAGCTATAAACTTAGGAGCATTATCATTAGCGGTCCAAGATTTCGCACAGTCGTCAACGTGTTTCGCGCGCGAAGGTTTGCGTGATGCGGGTGCGCGCGCAGCGAGAGGAGAGGTGAAGCGAGGGCGGGTGGGAGGGGTAAGGGGGTGGTGGGTAGGAGAGGATGGGAAGTGAGGTGTAGACATGGTGTGACTATGGTCATGTGTGACTTCATAGATTGCCATTGCGGGTGTGAATGGGTCGGCATGCGTCCATAGGCAAGAGGGAGTCCTTAATAGGTAATTCTGACCATTAAAAGTAATGCTATTACTCTGAGGATGGAGGGAAATTCCTGTACGGTATAAGAAATCATGACCCAACAAAAGGTGTCCGGGGGTAAAATTAGATTCTACAACGACAAACTTGTGAGCAAAAATTTCACTACCAAGAGAAATGTTAAGGACTTTGCTGCCTAAAGCTGATACCTTATCTCCTGTTATCCCGCAAATGGTGGTTTGACTCGGTTGCAATTCTAATGATAAATCAAAATTCCGCAAGGTATTCAACGAGACCACAGAACAAGAAGATCCGGTGTCTAAGAAGAAATATGCAGGCTTGTCATTCAATATGGATGGAAGCAATGGCGGCTGAGTGATATCATTAGGGATGCAACTAGTCGAGACAATGTGGTGTGTTACCGGTATTGTGCTTGTAGTGTCGCCGTGTCTGGGTGTTTTTGGCTTTTCCCTAAAAAATGGCGGTTTGCTTGGCGTTGCTGGAGCAATTTGTATGTTTGATCCACTTGGTCAGGGAACGCCGAGCAGTGAGGCCAAGGGTGTGAGCGCGTGCCATGATAAGGACAGTACGGTGTCGAATAACATGAGTCGGCACCGTGACCTTTCGCACAACAATTAAAACACTGATCTCTGTCTGGTGCCCAATTCGTGACACAAGGTTGTTTACGTCTGGGAACATGAGGTGAGTTAGATGACGGGGGAAAACGAGTCTTATGTCCCGCATTAGATCTGTGAGGGGAGGTTTGTCTTGAGTGTTGTGTTTTCGTGTCATGGTTGTGGAACCGCGGGTTAGGGTTGCGTTGTGGTTTGTCGTTTGGTTGTTTGTGTTTGTTTGTGTTACGCAAGGGTGTGTTGTCTTGTGTGGTCGTGTTTGCCTTAGTCGTGGGAATGCCTGCATTGACTGATACTGCGGGAGCCTTTTCTCTGATAGACTTGGCAAATTCGCCGGGTAATTTCAGTAAATCAGTATCTTCACAGGGTTCCCAAACTTGTTCTTGTACAGAAGTAGGTAAAGAAGCAACTAGGATAGATTTGACCATATACGTCATAGAGGAGACGTGATGGTCGTTAAACAAGGACTTTACGTGGGAGTCATGGTTGTGGGGAATACTCTTAACCCATTTTGAAACTTGAACCCGAAGCTGATTGATAAAGAATCGAATGTCTTCTTCGGACAAGGAAGCAGGCTTTAATTGAATAAGTCTCGCGAACTGAATATGGTGACTTACATCTAAGGATTTGAACGAAGATCTAAATATATCCTGGAAATAACTCCAACTGCGCAATTCGGATGGCAATGTTTTAAAGGCGTTAATTGCGTTACGTACTTTCGCTGAGGTAAGCTCTAAACGTGTTTCAGCCGCGTTTACGCATTTATTGCCGAAAGAGGGGTCATCTCTAGACATTCCACCTTGAATAATCATAGATTCAACATTTTCCAAGAAATCTTCAACCGGAATGGACGAGCCATCAAATTTCTGTACGATATTGAATGTTTGGTGAGGTTGGAAAGTCATGTTGGAGAAGGGGGGGCGGGTGGGGGTCAGGTCAGAGGGTGGGACAGTGGTGGAATTAGCAGTTGAGGGGTTGTGGGGGGTCAGAGATGATCGGGAAACGGGACGGGAGGGAGAATGGGAAGGTACAGTATCCAACCCAAAGAAAATTTCGGTAGTTTCCCTGAGATTTCTGAACACTTTACCACTTCGTAATTCACTCATGAATAGGCGCGAGAAAGAAATCCAATCACTTCACAATAGAAAGAAAAAAAAGAAAAGAAAGTGGGTAACACAAGGCACAACACTAGGGTGTGAAAAACAATTAAGAGTAAGAAAAATGACACGAGGGATATCGACCTTAGTCGCAACTAACCTTCATTACCGATGTCTTCGTCCTGTCAGTCAACTTGATGCGCTGTATGCTGTGAGACACTGGAAAAAATGTTCGCGATGGTGGTACGTAGCTAATTATTGTACCAATTATTGCGAAAAAAAGAAACGTGAGGTTCTCATCGTAGGCTGCCACCAGATTATGTGATGGGTATAGATTACTCTAATATCCACACATAGAGAAATATAAGGTTGGTGTCAAACACAGCAGCTGATACAATAACAATATATTATAACTTCAATAATATGACACGATATAATATATATATATATATAAATATAACAAGGAATGATTCTGGAAATAAAGATCGGGATTAGCACTAGTTCACTATAGTAGATGTAGGAGTGCGAGTGGTAGATGTTGGTGATTAAGGTCAAGGACCTCGAGTGACTTCGCTATCGTCAGTATATCTTAGGACGGCTCGCTAGGCGGGGCGATGAGCCATCTGCAGGAAAGTAGGCGTAGCTATTCCAAGTGTCAGCTTGGGTCGCGATTTCCTGATTGGCTGACTTCGGTTCATCATAATTCATAGGTCCGCCCTCGGGTCAGCCTTTGAGGGTGATATTCCTATGATGGAGAGATGACCAGAATTTCCAGAAGGGCTAAAGTTGCAGGTGCTGTCTTTAACGAATCTTTGCCCGATCCTGGGGGATATACGAAATCCGATAATTGTGAAGGTCACATCTGTGTATTGTAATTTGATCATGTATCTCAGGTCAGACATATGCTCTGTTAACCGTTAAACATAAATACTTTCATACACACACACACACACACACACACACATATATATATATATCTATTTCTATATCTATATATATACATATATATATATATATATATATATATATATATATATATATATACATAAATATATATACATATGTGTGTGAGTGTATGTGTGTGTGTGTGTGTGTGTGTGTGTGTGAATACACAAATATGTTTATATATATATATATATATATATATATATATATATATATATATATATATATATGTGTGTGTGTGTGTGTGTGTGTGTGTGTGTGTGTGTGTGTGTGTGTGTGTGTGTATCTCTCTCGCTCTCTCTTTCTCTCTCTCTCTTCCCTCTCGCTCTCATTCTCTCTCTCTCTCTCTCTCTCTCTCTCTCTCTCTCTCTCTCTCTCTCTCTCTCTCTCTCTCTCTCTCTCTCTCTCTCTCTCTCTCTCTCTCTCTCTCTCTCTCTCTCTCTCTCTCTCTCTCTCTCTCTCTCCTTCTCTCTCTCTCTCTTAACCCCCTCCCAGTTATTTCGTGTCCGGCATTTTCATACTCACCCCAGGCCTGACAGAGAACCTCTCACAAAGCTAAATTGAGTAATTTAGTCGAACAAAGAGCCATGAACTCGCACCAGGAGAATAAATTCTTCATTCACTTGGGCCTGAATTAGTTCATTTGAATTTTAACCGAAGATTAAGAAGATGAAGAAGAAAAGGGAGCAAGATCAGGAGGAGGGGGAGGTAGAGGAGGAGCAGATATGGAGGGTGAGGAGGGCTAGGAGGAGGAGGAAGGGGAAGAGGAGGAGGACGGGGAGGAGGAGCAGGAGAATTGGAGGGTAGGGAGGGCGAGGAGGAGGAGAAAAGGGGGGGGGGAGAAGGACGAAGGAGATAGATGAAAGGAGTTTCAAAAGCTTTGATCACTTATCGGCAACTGATCCCAAGATACACAAGTCTTCAGCTGCAGTCTATCTTTTAATCTCTTTTATTTGCTTCCTTTAATCTGCTTCCCTCTCCTTTCGTTCGATTTTTTTCTTTTTCACCCTGTTCTCTCTCTCTCTCTCTCTCTCTCTCTCTCTCTCTCTCTCTCTCTCTCTCTCTCTCTCTCTCTCTCTCTCTCTCTCTCTCTCTCTCTCTCTCTCTCTCTCTCTCTCTCTATTTCTCTCTCTCTATTTCTCTCTTTCCTTTCACTATCTTTCTCTCACTTTCTTTTCTCACTCTCTCTCTCTAACTTTCTTCTCTCTCTCTCTCTCTCTCTCTCTCTCTCTCTCTCTCTCTCTCTCTCTCTCTCTCTCTCTCTCTCTCTCTCTCTCTCTCTTTCTTTCAATCTCTCTCTCAGTGAAAGTATGAACAATGTCGTAATTATCGTACATCGCGAAACTGAAACTTGAGCTCGGGTCTCGTCAGGAGTCCACCTGATATCGCGAAGGTAT
>NW_028234426.1:20498801-20503801 GCF_977035675.1 Penaeus japonicus | reverse complement strand
TGGTTAATTTTCCTTTCACATGATCAGGGAAATCTGAATATGAATATTAAACGTCGCGTAGCCTAGGACTTCTGCCTCTGATCATCACTTGTTGATTAGCATACTGATGAAGTGCGATTTAAATGAGAGAGTCGAGGGGGGGAGGGGGGGGGCTGGGAGGGGGGGGTGTCAGGTGGTTGCAATGCTGTTGGCATGCTTATATTTGAACTTCTGAACATGTAGGGTGAGTGATGCTGCGGTTCTCTGGTGTTTCTTTGCGATGGTTTCTTTTCTAAATAGTTTTCTAAATGTTTTTTTTTTCTTATTCTGAATCAGGAAATATAACACAGCTTAAAGGATAAAACTATTATATAATAATGATATTTACGTGGTCATCAGAGCAAGCAGCGAAATTTCTTTTGCATACTGACATTTTCCACATTCAAAACAGTAAAGATATAACTTGCTTGTGTGACATAAATATACACATAACTTTATGTCTATGCATAAGCTGGCCACACGTTCTAACTTTCTTCACTATCATTCTAAGTTGTTTTCGTCGAAATAGCTGTGCGTATGCAAATTAACGAGGAGAAATGGCCAGATCAGCAGAATGCTCGAGAATCAGCATCTCAGAGCCGGGTCATTAGGGAGAAAATATGCGAGACAAGGAGCGGAAATTAGAGCATGTTGTTCTTGTGTTGTTCCTCTGTTTTGATTCCGGAATGAGGCGGAAGGAATCTTCTGCAAAACTTCGAGCATTCTGGAGATCGTCTCATATTGCCGTCTGAGAACTGAAAATGGCTGGGTTATTATTTACTTTTTTCCCATAAGGGAGCGAAGGATCAGACTTGCAACTTTTACGACTTTGTTTCTGGATTTTGAGTCTTTTGGCTGGGTCTTCGTTAGCTGTTTTGGTGTGAAACGATTTAACGATTTTTTGAAACTAATATGGAAAGATATGATATGAAAACTAACAGCTGGAAAATTAAGGCAGGAATGGATTGCTGATCTTCTAATTCATCATCATCAGTTTCATCATCATTAATATCATTATCATCAGTAATATGATTTCCATCAACAGTACTGTTATCAATAGCAATGTTATCATTTCCATCAACTTTCAGGCAGATCACTTCGGTGAGATCGTAGGTGGCGTCATGCGTCCCAATTTTCACATAACATTTGAGGCTAATTGGAGACAGGCGACTGCCTTTCCGACTGAGAGGATGACCTTATTTCCATTCATGTTTTCAAAGCGAATTTGAGCTGGATAAATCTATCAGTTTCACCCGCCGCTTTTTTCCCGTATTTTTTCCCCATCTTCTGTGCGTCGAGTGACATTTGTTGACGAAATTAGGGCCACTTTAGCGTCCGAGATTTCATTAGCAGTTTTGCCTTACTTGATTATGCCACGAGACATTAAATGAATTACCGGACGAGCTAGCGGGCCTGGGCGCCACGTGCGCAGGCTAAGCGTGGGCGCGAAGGGCAGGCGACAGTGAAACAGGAGCGAAGAGAAGGGTCACGCCAGGAATGGGCAATAAAGGGGAATCAGAAATACGCAGAAGAATAAAAAGCAGAGTTCGAGGACAGGTGGAACCAAAGAAGGAGAAAATCGATCAAATGAAGGTGAGCAAAGTAAATAGAATAATGAGTTATGATGATCAGTAAAATGGGAGTGAGTTAAAGGAAAGAGTGAAATGACTCAGGTAGAAGGTAAGAATTAACGTCATGAAAAAGCAGTAAGAGGGACGATATATTTTGAGAAGAAAATGATGAGACGAATAGGAAGCCAAATATGACGTCATCAAGATGTAATTGGAACAGAGTGTCGGTAATTAAGAGAGCGCTCCGGCTGTAATTGAGGTTGCCTGCCAAATTGTATGTGCGCCTACCTTCTCTAAAATGAGAGAGCGACGCCAAGATGACGTGGATGAACATGGTACGATGGTTGATTGGTGGACGGTTATCGATGGGGAACAGTTAAGTTACCCCTCGCTCCCGTTTTCTTTGCTAAAATCTTTCAGTGTTTTTGTCTCCTTTTGATAATCAGCTCTTCTCTCTCTCTCTCTCTCTCTCTCTCTCTCTCTCTCTCTCTCTCTCTCTCTCTCTCTCTCTCTCTCTCTCTCTCTCTCTCTCTCTCTCTCTCTCTCTCTCTCTCTCTATCTAACTATCTATCTATCTGTCTGTCTATCTATTTCTCTATCTATCTGTCTATATCCATAACTCTAGTTCTACCTCTATCAATCTAGAACCATCTATCTATCGATCTGTCTACATGTCTATCAGTCTATCTATGTACACGAAAACGAGGCAAATCTCTCACATCAGGAATGGCTGAAGCGCAAACTGCAAGCGGAAAGAATTCATACGCGAATTTATAGATTGAACGTTTGCTTAGAAAAAGAGGTTGAATAAAATTCCGAAATGGAAAATAGAAAGAAAAAAAAAAACTTTCAAGATATCAATCTTCACGGGAACGACAGCAATACCACTTGAAGGCGTCTTTTTAGCCCTAGCTCAGTGCCTGGGTTCTTCCTGTTGCCACATCTCAAAGGCCCTTCCCTGGCTGCTGAGGTAAGGCGAAAGCTAAAACAAAAGCTAAGCTAAAATAGGGAAAGACTATAAGAATAAATAGTGTAGACGGATAGAAGTCATTGATTATTGTCAAAATTTCGAGTTGAAATGCTTCAGCGGCATGACGTGTATATTGCGAAGCTGGGATATAGGGAAGAAATCAGTCAAATTTCCATCTATTTTATCTTGCCAGAAACGAATGTATAAAGCAAAAAAAAAAAGAAAAAAAAAGTAAAAAAGAAAATAAAAGAATAAAAAACATGATTGAAATGTAAAAAAGAAAGCATATCGCCGGTGGTGGTAAAAAAGATACATATATAAAGTGTGTGAAGTGCGAGTGACAGAGACAAGATTCAATACTCGAGCCGCTGCGTTAGAGAGCAAGCACCAAAGGACGCCCCGAGGCAAAGCGGAAAGGTCTAGCTTGAACAGTGCCATGGAGAAATGGTTAGTATCAGAGGAAATTACTTTCTCAGGGTATGATATATTTCTATGCTTAAAAGCATCTGAATTAATGAATAGATAAATCATTATAAATAATTCATTAATAGCTCATAGCTCATAGACAGGAACATAGAACTTCATCACAAAATGGCAACAAAGGCATTTGTTCCTATTGTTTTACAAAATGCAAAAGCGAGAGAAGACTCCATTTGTAAAAATTATATCGGTCACAAAATATTCATCACCGGCGAGCGAAAACAATTTGTTTTCCGTTTGTCCTCCATTGCCACAACCCCTATGCCTTTTCAACCAAATTTTCCTTTCGCAAGTAAATAGAAAAAAAAACGATATTGAAGTCAATATGGATATCTGAGAATCTATTCAATTCAATAGTCATTCATGAACATATCCTCTTACATATCAGCTTGCAATATAATCAGTCTTTTCAATAGCACGCCGATATACAATAAATCAGCTGTGATTGTTTACAACAGCTGATGGCGTCCATTAGCGCAATCTCGCTGACTTTGGGGATTTTATTTCGGATTTCGTGTCCAGCGGTCGTTTTTGAGCTGCTGTTGCCCTTGGGGGATCAGGGTGACGTCAGCAAATCAGTCGTTTCGGCAATCTTTTCATGAGGAGTTGAAACACGAAAAGCAGACTAGGGAGTGAAGGAGAAGAAAAGGGTAAAAGGCCGTGAAAAGTGTGCGAATAACGAAGAGGAGAGGGGGAGAAAGAGATGCATATAGATGGAGAGAGAGAGAGAGAGAGAGAGAGGGAGAGGGAGAGAGAGAGGGGGGGGAGATAGATAGAGAGAGGGAGAGAAAGAGAGAGAGAGAGAGAGAGAGAGAGAGAGAGAGAGAGAGAGAGAGAGAGAGAAAATAAATAAATAAATAAAGAACTTTTGACTTTGACAAGTTTATTAAGACAAGTGGTTACATTCATCTAATAGGGATTAGGTAACATAGGTTATCCTCACCCCAATGTTAATCCATGTATGCCATTTGTAAAAGGAAAATAAAAAAACAAGAAATAAACAAAGGCAGAAATGTCACCTGTAGCGCGCGACTAGCAAGCGCTGAGGGCTGCAGTATCAACGGAGGGGCAGAAGGTGGAGCCCCGTCTTGTCCCCCCCCCCTCCCTTCTATCCCCTTTCCCCACCCCCCATCCCATCTTTCCTCCCTCTTTGCGCCCCTCCCCTTTACTGCTCTCAGCCCCCTCCCCCTCCGTCATCTCCTTTGACCTCCGCCTCGGAGACGTCCTGGCTCCCTCTGGAAGGATCCCTGCCAAGTCTTGAGCCCGAGGAACATGTCGCTTTTAGGATGAAATGAAGGAAGGAGGAACGACTTGAAAGGTGTGATAAAGCAGTGGGGAAAGGGAAAGAAAATGGGAAGATACGGTTAAAAAAATATAAGAGTTGCATGAGATGAAACAAAATGTATGTAGAACGATCAGCAAAGTGGATAAAAGAACCACATTTTACAAACACTTAAAAAGATTTATGGTTAGACAAGTTAATCGTGTGGATAGGTGTGGTTGGGGTTGATGGAGGACAGAAGACATGTAAATAAGGAAGGAAAAAACAGTTGACTAATGGCACGCCTGATCCTCGCGAGGCGGAGTCTGCCTCGTATGTTAGACCGGCATCAGAGCATAGAGGCCTAGGGGAGGGGGAGGGGGAAGGGGGTAGGGAGAGGGAGATGGACAGTGACAGTAAAAGGAGATGGAAGATATGAAGAAGAACGGATTCCCATGGATTGCAAAGCGAGTAAGAGGTAGGATAAAAGGAAAGTAAGGATAATAAAAAATGAGACAAGATATTATAACAAACAAACGAAAAGAATGAGAGAAAGAACACCAGTAGCCCAGAGAAAAGGGCTACCAGAGAGGAGCGGAGGTAGATTAGAAGGCTGAACCTATAAGGGGAGAAGGGAGGGAAAGCATCCACAAAAAGTATGTTTCAACCGAGTTCAAGTTATCCTTTAAACTCGCAGTGA
>NW_028234426.1:20461301-20463801 GCF_977035675.1 Penaeus japonicus | reverse complement strand
TCTTTAAGGGACTATGTTAATTTTGAGATGTTGCCATCATCGGCGTTACCCTTTTTTTTTTACAAAAATATCTTCTCATTCTATGTGTTGAAAGATAAATCCACAACAACAGACTGCTTTTATACTTCAGACAAGTTTTATGGCGGGATGTAAATGTCGGTCAGGGACATTTACATTGACGATGTGATGATTATCTGGGATAGAAACTCTTGAATCATGCTACTCTACAATGGACAGTATAGTCTATCTTTTCATGTAATTCTAATTTCACTATGTTTCTTTCTTGGTGTATCTCATTTTTTCTCGTGAAGAATATCACACACGTCTCCCATTTCTGTCATTTTTGTATCGAACTCTATAATCTAACCTTTTTATTCTTGGTAAAGCTTGTTGACATTTTTTATTGTAGTTTTGGAATGAGCCATGATTTTGGATTCGCAGCTCTGAGGGTGGATGCTGCCCCTCTGTATGTTCCCTTTTGCCCTGTTGCGGTTGATGAGTTCATTACGCTGTCATTACATGGGAAATTAAGCCATTACAATCTTAATGCTATACCAAAGCATGTGCGATTACCCATGGAGATTAGCCATCGAAAAGATAATTCACATACCCTCCATACCCCTCCTCCTCCCTTACCCATGGCAATATTTCGTTTTACAAAAATGTGAATTGAAAAAAAAAAAATCAAAGCTATATAAGACCCCAAGGGAGAGGCAGGGAAATTCGGTTTAGTATGCTGTCGATTATGGCACTGTCTTCCCTTCCACGACGGCTTGGAGTGACAGGGAAGGGCGCTCCAATTTTCCAGTCAGTATGCAAGGAGCAACGTCCTCTTCCAACACAGCTTTCCTAACCTACATGCTAAGGAACTCAACTTTGTATGGCTTCTCTCGCACTCGAGGGGAGAGAGGAAGAGGAAGAGCAGGAGAGGAGAAGATAAACGGGAAGCTACACAAACTGACCAAATGACGTTCTGATTAGCAAAATAAATGAATGAATGAATAACCGAGCCACTATTTGAATTCTTTGCTGGCAGTTCGACTGAACGAATGAAAGTAAACTGGCTGACTGGTGGAAAGAAAGACTGGCGGATAAACAAACTGGCAGGCTGAGGGACAGGCAATACATTAGTCAAACAGGAAAGTAGTTAATGAGATTGGTTAGCACAATATTTATTTGTCCTTTTTGTATGTCTGTGGCGACGCATATATAGAGAAGCTAAATAAGGGAAATTGTTAACAGTGTAAAAAGATCAATGTATGTAAAAATGTTTTCCACAATACTCACTCATATAACAGTCAATATACAATTAACAGAGTGGCAGCATCGAGAGACGTAGGTGCAAACAAAAACAAAATAAAGATAAAACAACAGCAAAAAAAAAACACATAAAGAGAAAATATCTTTCAGTTTGAAGAAAGCCAAGCAGACATACAAAGGGAGCAACAGAGATATAATTGCTTGCAGAAAAGACTAGTAAACAGAGAGATAAACAGACAGAGCGGGGGATGAAAAAGGGTAAACCTCGGAGTGGAGAGGGATGGTGATGCCAAATATCAACAGCAAGTCACGTAGCCAATGATATCAAAGCTCATACATCACTCGTGCTTAACTTCTTTTGCCCAGCGTATGTTGTTCCCCTTTCGCTTCCCTTTAACAGAATGCTGATAACGGAAGGGAAGGAAGAGGGGATTTCGAGAAGCCCCGGATGTAGCCGATGTATATCGATGCAGATGCTTCTTGAGCACAATATTTCTGAGGCAAGTCCATCTCGGAGCTTTCCACGGCTATCGCTTTATGACTCGCGAATGGCTGATTGTTGTCATTCATCACGTGTTTTCGCAGCAAGTTGATGCTGAGCAGAGGCTGTGAAAGCGTACTTGCCAGGACTGCAGAGTAAGGCGGCTCCCGGGTGGCGGTGCTAAGTTATCAACCGCAGGACTTGCGAGTCTGTAAAGTTGTGCATCCGGTGCCGGTGGCCACGCGGCGCCCGGGACACGCGGCAAACAGCCGTTCATCGATGCGGGTCTGACGCCTCGGCGGACGTGCATTTGCTTCGGCTGCTGCAATATGACTGTCTGCACAAATCGTATGTTTGTACGCACGCACACTCACATGGATAGGGACGCAGGAAGGATTTGTTCTGTTGTGAAATTAAATTCCTGTTCTGAAATTGAATTCCCGATTCGTAATTCGCCCCTTGCATAAGCGAATTTTCTTCCTTTTTGTGGCGCAAATGGAACTGACCTAACGTGACAAGTTTTAAATTCGACTCCATTAAAAGTGCTGAGCGCAAACTTAATCATTATCTATTAATTCAACCTCATTTAATAACTTTATTGCCCTTTCGGCTTCCTGTTCATTTAATTGCCCATTCCTCTTTTTCGTTTTTTTTCTCTCTTTAATCTGTTGGTGCATGTCTTCCTTTTTTTCCCGAGAAGTTTTATTTCATCACAGTATAAAAACCGCCTATCTGATATATTTAGGCGATGAGTTGCGA
>NW_028234426.1:20421301-20431301 GCF_977035675.1 Penaeus japonicus | reverse complement strand
AGAGAGAAAGAGAGTGAGAGAGAGGATAGAATGGCAAGAGCGACAGTATGAGTCATTCCGATCAGTGGAAGATGTGTCCGTGCGGGAGCATCTATGTTTAAATGTATAATGGGCGAGAGGAGAGTGGCAGCATTTTGAAGAGGATTTCAAACCTAAGCTTGAAATGAAAGGACGTCTGGCGTGGCACGGCTCCTGCCAAGAGACTGCTTCAGCCGATTACCGGCGACATTTCCCATAACGAAAAAGAGGAAAAATGGAAGAACTATAACTTCTGTTGTTTCCACCACATAATTTTGACTCTTATTGTAAATTATTAAAATGTCCAATCTTCATTTGTAGGTTAATGATGAAGAACAAAATACAATTAACCCACACAAAATATCAGTAAGGAAACAGGGGTGAGAAAAAAAAAACTACTAAAGATTTTTTTCTTTTTAAATGATGAAAAAAATCAAATTTAACCCTGAACCAAGGACTACACCATTTACATAACAAACCGATGCTAAAGAAGAGATAAAGATACAGATCACTAAAACTCTTGCAATAAAAGTATGAAATATGATGATAAGAAAGACAAGAAAGATTTCAAAAGATAGCAAAGCCAGAGCAAGAAAATAAATCATGCTGAATGCCCTTTAGGAATGTTAAAAGCAGTAAAAACGGGAATACGGAAAATGCAGTTCATTATTTTCAAGATAAAAAACAAAACGAATAAACGTTTGTGTGTGTATTGTGTGTGTGCGTGTGTGTGTGAGTGTGTGTGTGTGTGTGTGTGTGTTTGTGTGTGTGTGTGTACATCTTTGTCTGTGTGGATGTTTGTGATAAAAAGAAAGCCACACAGAGTGATAAAGAAGTGCTTATGAAGCCTGAGAAGCCCAGGGATCCACACTAGCGATCCGCCCTTGGCTATTTCAGTGTCCAGGACTTTGCAGCCTCATTAGGCGTGGGATGACGAGGCCGAAGTGTAGCGGCTACGGTCACTATAGGGGCAGCGGGAGACGCGAGTTGGCGCTGAAGGGAACCATACGCAACTAGTTTTTTTTTTTTTTTTAGGGGGGGGGGGTGTCTGATAGATTTGATTCTACATTTATGACGAGTATCGGAATAGAACAGTTTTTATTTTGAATTGTGAATCAGTATCATTCTTTTGATAATATGGAAAAAAATATCATTTCATTTCGTCGACTCATTTCAGGATTCATTCCATACCGCGATGCCGAAGAAAAGAAATAATAACAACCATATTCCGTAGAAATACATGAGACCATGATTTTCTCAGTATGTTTCACTAATACTGTATGTCAGGGCGGTTTCCATGGCAACCAGGTATGGGGAGAGGAGGGGGGTGGAGGGGGAGATTACGTCAGGAAGATTTGAGTCTTTGGTGTACTCTCCCGGACACGCTGATTAATATCGAACGGGAAATCGTCATTAGATTTGATGTAATGATTCATAGGCTATATGTATGTATGTGTGCATGTATTTATGTATAGATATATAGATAGGTTGATAGATAGAATGATATAGATAGATAGATGGATAAAGATAGAGAGAGAGAGAGATGGACAAAGAGTTTGCTCATGGTGTGTGCTGTCTATAATAGTATATGTTTCATGCGTTTACGACGAGATTGAGTCAAGGATTTTTTTGTGCTAACAGTTGACTGATGAAATGAGTTTGCAATTGTTAAAAGTCTGACGATTTACTCATATAAACTGTATGTAAATAATCTAACGTGGTAAGAGTGAGCCCACCCTAAGTTTTATTCTTTTGATCAAGGATTAAGATGTGTGTGTATGGCGAGGACACGGCAGATTTTGAAGAAGAAAAAAAAACACTATTATCATGAATGAATCGTTAACTCCTGGAAAAATGTTAAAAATATCCTTATACGCATTTCATACCAGCGCCCCCTGTAATTTACGTCGCTGTTGTTGATAACACCTGCGCCAAAGGTAAGGTGCGCGTGTGTAATTTCTTGAAAATGTGTTATGTTGAGATGTCTTTTTGCTGAGTAATTGTGTCCTAAAATTAGCCGGAATAAAAAGATAATATTACAGTAGAATATGCCTGACTTTGCCTCACCAGTGTCACACTGTTTTTGTTGTGAAAAGTACAATGATTTCAACTAATACTTCTACAGGAGGATTTGAGTGTTCTATTTTCGGGTATATCCTGATATAATTGCATATACTATTGTTATATCAACTTTTTTTTCTTGTATTGGTAAATTTTCCTATCCATTGTGACAATACACACATACTTATATTCATGACGTTCGTATTCGTATGCACACATAGATATTCTTCGCAATCTTTTCCTTTGTCCTGCTGATATCACCTATTCCTTTTTCAGTCATTGATGTATAATCAGCATATCAAATGATTCATTGATTGCGTCTAAGTATTTGGTGTTTTCTTGTATAAATGATTAAATATGGTTGAAATTTATGCTGCGAGGATAACACAAATAATTTTAAAAAATAATAATAATAAAAAACATGCATCACAAAGAAGTAATTAACAATTGACAGATCAAGATATCTGCAGAAAAAAATTGTTGTATTGTATTTGAAGCGATGCACCACTTTCTCTCTTTCTCTCTCTCTCTCTCTCTCTCTCTCTCTCTCTCTCTCTCTCTCTCTCTCTCTCTCTCTCTCTCTCTCTCTCTCTCTCTCTCTCTCTCTCTCTCTCTCTCTCTCTCTCTCTCTCTCTCTCTCTCTCTCTCTCTCTCTCTCTCTCTCTCTCTCTTTCTCTCTCTCTCTTTCTCTCTTTCTCTCTCACTCTCTCTCTCCCTCTCACTCTATTTCTCTCTCTCTTTCTCTTCTCTTCTACTCTCTATGTCAGAGCATTTCAATCTATTCATCTGCTGATCTATCTGTCTACCTATCTATCAGTGAATCCGTCTTTACATGTAAGCCTCCCTCTTCTCGCATTGCCTCACGCCTACTCGTGCGACGCCTTTAGTGAGGATTCAATATCGAAGGTCGCCCTCGAAGTCCCACTCGCTCTACCTGACGCTTGACGCGCGAGGGTGAGGGGAAGGCTAGAAATACACAGAGGGGAAAAAGAAGGGGACTGTGCCACCGAGGGAGGTGCCGCTGGACGTGTTTACAGATGGCACCTCGTTAGGACGTCCCTTTCCCTCTGTCTGTGTGTGTGTTGCCCGAGGCAATCAAAAAGCCGAGTGGCACATGTGTGTGGGTGTCTTTGTCTGTGTTTGTGTGTGGGTGGGTGGGTGGAGGGCGTCTTTGTATGTATGTGTGTTATTTTGTGTGTTTGTGTGTTGGGTGAGTGTGTTTGTTTGTTTCTGTGTGTGTGTGTGTGTGAATATGTTTGTACGTGTGAATTATTTTGAGACCATCAAATACTTTTGTCTTTACAAACAGAACGGACGAAATTGTTTGTTACGAACTCTCCAGCTGATTCAGAAAACCTCCCTATCCCTTTTCCAACTCAACTTCCCCCTCCCCCTCCCCCTTCCCCTCCCCCTTCGTAGCCTATAATAACACTCTTAAAGGTGAATAAACGGATTAGAAGAGTGATTAGGGTAGCTAATCCGGAAGTTACTGCCGTTGTGATAAAGTTATTCCGAACGATGACTGATCGGTTTAGCTCTGTCTATCTATCTGTCTATTTACCTCTTTCTCTCTCTCTCTCTCTCTCTCTCTCTCTCTCTCTCTATATATATATATATATATATATATATATATATATATATATATATATATATATATATATATATAATTTATATATATATATATATATATATATATATATATATATATATATATATATATATGGGAGGGGGAGGGGGGTCCTATGAGAGCCTCATGTAATTTGTCATAAAAGTAATATATCTTGCTCTTAAGGCGAGAGATCCTACTCGTGATCAGTGGTCACGTTAGATGACCATTTGAGAGGAAGATGGAAATGGGAAATGAGGGAAAGGGAGAAAAGATAAAGTGGGAGGAGGAGAGGAAAGAAGAAAGAATTATCAACATTGGGGAAGAGGAGAGAGGTATGGAAAGCGAGGAGGATGGAAGGGAATGATGGAAAAGGAGGAGAAGAATTCAAATATTATTCCTGTTGTCATACTCATGTTGCCGATACTCTATATTACGGCACTGTAAAGGTGGCGTCGGGAAGGTGTCTTTTTACGAACGTTCGGCAACTCAATATGTATTTAGATGTTGAAGAAAGAGAATATGTGTCGCAGTGAAGTATCTAAAACTTAATTGGGGTAGAAATATAACGGAAAGTCGTAAGGTAAAAGAAAAGGAAAGAGAGAGAAGGAGAGAGAGAGGAGAACGGTATAAAGTAGAGGGAAAAAAACAAGAGAGAGAGAGAGAGGGAGGGTGGGGGAGGAGGGAAAGACAGAGAAGAGAAAACGATAAAGAAGAGAAAAAAATAGAGAGGGGAAAAATGATAGAGATGAGCGGGGAAAAACCACAGTACAGAGCGAGTGAAAACGAAAAAAAAAGCAAGAGAAACAAATAAAGCTGAAACGAGAATGAGAAACGAACGAAAGAAATGGCGAGAGAGAAAAAGGAAAGATATAAACCAGGAAGTGGTTCTCATGCCATCCAACAGGTCCCATACTCTTTAATAAAGGATAGTGCTTCAGTCTAATTCCCTAATGTTATTGGACATCCCCTGGCCTTAGCCACGCTATATTTGCCTTATGGAGAACTGGTGGCGAAGGATGTTTACAGTCGAGATTCTTATCTTCTAATTAATTATTGATCATGAGTGGCATTCTCATTTTCAGTATCATTATCATAAAAGAAATCAAACAATGACCCTCCAATTATTCTAATTGGTAGTAGTAGTGGTAGTAGCAGTCGATGGTAGTGGTGGTGGTGTCATTATCATTATCATTTTGATCAATGTTTTTATCATTATCGTCATCATATCTTTATTATCATTATTTTTGTTATTGTCATCATTATTGTTATCATTATCATTACCATTATTGTTATCATTATCATTATCATTTTTATTATTATTGTTATTATTATTTTTTTATTATCATTATCATTATCTTTATCATTATTATTAACAACATTATCACTATCATTAGTAGTAGTAGTAGTATTGTTCTTATCACAATTTTTTTTATTATCATCATTATAATCATTGTTTTTATTATCATCATCATTGTTATAAGTCTTATTATTAATATCATTATTGATATATCTAACATCATTGCTATTATCATTATCATTATCGTTATTATTATGGTTATACTTTATCATTTCTACATCTAATGTGAAAATAATTACATCTCGTTTTTCTTTAGCATTGCTATCTTTATCACTGTTATCAACACCATGACAATAGCAGAAACAGTCCCATCATCATTTTATTATTATTATTATCAGTACTATCACTGGCAACATCAGCATGTTTCCCAGCGCTTCTCTCTCCCTACCATTTCACTTTTATTCGCTCTTTTTTTTGCTTTCGTGTCGTTCCCTCTCATTGCACTCCTCGCTTCCGAGCCTTTCGTCCGCCAGAAGCATGAAGAGGAACATGGAGGTTATATGCGTCACGTGCAATTCGTTCGGATTTCTGTGTCGGAATGTTTGTTTCCTTTTAACACAGAGGGAGAGAGAGAGAGAGAGGAAAGGGGGATAGAGAGAGCCAGAATATGTTTGTTTGCGTGCGTATGTGTGTGTGTGTGTGTGCCTCTGTGTGTGTCTGTGTGTATGTCTGTGTGTATGTTTGTGTGTTTGTGTGTGTGTCTTTGTGTGTGTGTGAGAGAGAGAGAAAAAAAAAAGGGAAAGAGAGAGGTTGGACAAATAGATAGATATATAGGCAATAAGGCTCATACCAAGATTAGGGACTGAAACACAGGCCGAAAACACCGTATCTCCGAAATTCCTCCAGGGCGCCTGTGGTCCGTCGATGATTGATAGCGCCGCGAACTCCATGCCTTACCATCCATCAAGGATCGTATGAAGAAATCGCATAAATAAAAATAATTCTCACAGTCCTGTGATAACTTGCCTGAAGTCTAGGATGAACACTTTGATTAATGGTTGTTTGAAACAGTTGATAGAAAAAAATGAAAACAGAGACAAGGAAATAGTTATTGCATGTCGATAACATACAAAAATAAACATAAGCGGAAAGAGAAGAGGGAAAGAGGGAAGAGAGATTCGAAGTAAATGCAAGGAAGGGGAGAGAGACGCGACGACGGGTGAAGGAGAGAGGTGGAGAGGATATCTTCCTTCTTGACGCAGGAAACGGACGCGGGTTGAGGAGCTGCTCAGGATTTTCGCGAGGCTGACTGAAGGGTTGGTTTGTATCTCTTGACATCGCTGCTGGGAAGGGTGGAGGGGAGGAGGAGGAGGAGGGGAAGGAGAAGGAGAAGAAGAGAGAATGGGAGAGAAAGAGTGGGGGAGAGGGAGAGAGGGGGGGAGAAAGAGAGAGAGGGGGGACATAGAGAGATGGAGAGGGAAAGAGGGGGGAGACAGAGGGAGATAAAAGGAGAGAGATGGAAAGAGAGAGAGAGAGAGAGAGAGAAACAGAGAGAGAGAAACAGAGACGGAGAGAGACAGAGACTGAGAGAAAAAGATAGACAAAGTGAATGAAGTAGTGACAGCAAGACAGACAAGCAGACAGGCAAAGAGACAGAAAAACAGAGATCCCGACACAAACAGACAGACAGACAGAGCGGAAAATAATTGATAGGGAGGGAGAAAGGAGGCTGAAGAGGAAGGAAGTACAGATGATTGAACATATTTTCCCTGACAGACGAAACCGCGCCAATGATATATCTCTATTACGATTGGTTACGAAAATATCCTCGTCATCAACATCTTTCCTTTATCATCATCGATCTCTTCACCATCCTCTTTATTCGTATTCTCTTTCATTTATCTATTTCTTTATTTTTCGTCTTTTCAGTTTCTTTCTACTTTTTCTTTCTTTCTTTCTTTCTTTTTTGTCTTCTTTTTTCTACTTCATCTCCTTTTTTCTATTTCATTTTCTTCCCTTCTTCGTGTTGTTCTTTTGTTGTTCTTTCTTCTTCTCCTTCTTAATTTCCTTCTTCTCGATGTTATTCTTTTCTCTGTAGGTTTTGTACCTATTTCTTCTTCTCCGTTTCAAAGTATTCTTTTCGTGATAGAAGGTGGTAAAAGTAAAACGAACCGAGGGCGAAAGGTGAACGAATAAAATAAATGTCTAGAATAAAACAAAAAGGAGAGTGTAAAGTAAGATAGGAAATTAAGATCGAGACAGAAAGGGGAGACTGATGGCAAAGAAGAGGGCAGAGAAACACGAAGTGAACAAAGAAAAATGGAAGCACAGAAAAGGAGGATAGGGAGAGCGTGTATTTAACCTTTTTTATTCCTTTTTTTCGTCCATCAAAACGTATTCAATAATTTGTATTTTTTTTTTTTTTTTTAGAACGTAGATTATATGATTGTTATTAACATTATTATTGTTGTTATCTCTATCAGGGTTAGCATCATTGTAGTGATTGTTTTCATTATTATCATTATCATCAATTTATTCTGATTATTTTATTATCTTCAATATGCTAATTTCTAAAATAAATCTTTCTTTTTATTTAGTTATTGATATTCATCATTTTATTCTCTGGATACTATACCATCACTAAATATTTTCAAATAAAGGACTGCTCACCAAGACACATCCATACTCACGTGATGTTTGGTTCTCGATACACCGAAGAGAGAAGCAAAGCCGAAGTTAACAATTCTGAGATGATGGCCAAAGGAAGAGGCAGAGAATCTCGAAGTGGGAACAAAGAAAAATTGGAAGCGACAGAAAAGGAGGATGATAGAGAGCGTGTTAATTTAACCTTTAACCTTTTTACAGAACGTCGAATGCTATTGACCATAATCATCATCTTTAACTATTGATATCGTCATCTTTATCTCTGATACTATATCCATCACTAAAATTTTCTAAAATAAACGACTGGCTCACCCAAGACAAATCAATAACCCACGGATCTCGATACACCGAAGAGAGAAGCAAAGCCGAAGTTAACAATTCCTGTTATCCCGGTAATTGCCGCGTCGGCCTTAATCAAAAGTTTGACCTAAGACGACCCGACCTCATCGACGACAGAGAGAGTTGCCGTTCCCTCTGGTCGTTTAGTTTCGCCCGAAGTCGCTCGCTCCGGACTCGTCCTCCTGAGCCTCGTCCTCCTGAGTCTCGTCCTCCTGAGCCTCGTCCTCCTGAGTCTCGTCCTCCTGAGCCTCGTCCTCCTGAGTCTCGTCCTCCTGAAGGCGTCCTCCTGGAGGGCCTCGTCTTGAGCTCGTCTCTGAGTCTCGTCTCCTGATGTCTCGTCTCCTGAGTCTCGTCCTCCAGGTCTGTCCCTGGTCCTTTTTTTCCTCCCTTCAAACCCTATTCATAATTCCTTCTGAATCTTTTTGAGTCTTTTTTTTTTAAAACGTATTGTTTTGTTATCTCTATCAGGGTTAGCATCATTGTAGTGATTGTTTTCATTATTATCATTATCATCAATTTATATTCTGATTATTTTATTATCTTCAATTTCTAATTGTCATTATCCTCCTGAGTCGTCCTCCTGAGTCGTCCTCCTGAGTCGTCCTCCTGAGTCGTCCTCCTTAGTCGTCCTCCTGAGTCGTCCTCCTGAGTCGTCCTCCTGAGTCGTCCTCCTGAGTCGTCCTCCTGAGTCGTCCTCCTGAGTCGTCCTCCTGAGTCGTCCTCCTGAGTCGTCCTCCTGAGTCTCGTCCTCCTGAGTCTCGTCCTCCTGAGCCTCGTCCTCCTGAGTCTCGTCCTCCTGAGTCTCGTCCTCCTGAGTCTCGTCCTCCTGAGTCTCGTCCTCCTGAGCCTCGTCCTCCTGAGCCTCGTCCTCCTGAGCCTCGTCCTCCTGAGCCTCGTCCTCCTGAGCCTCGTCCTCCTGAGCCTCGTCCTCCTGAGCCTCGTCCTCCTGAGCCTCGTCCTCCTGAGTCTCGTCCTCCTGAGCCTCGTCCTCCTGAGCCTCGTCCTCCTGAGCCTCGTCCTCCTGAGCCTCGTCCTCCTGAGTCGTCCTCCTGAGTCGTCCTCCTGAGTCGTCCTCCTGAGTCGTCCTCCTGAGTCGTCCTCCTGAGTCGTCCTCCTGAGTCGTCCTCCTGAGTCGTCCTCCTGAGTCGTCCTCCTGAGTCGTCCTCCTGAGTCGTCCTCCTGAGTCTCGTCCTCCTGAGCCTCGTCCTCCTGAGCCTCGTCCTCCTGAGCCTCGTCCTCCTGAGTCTCGTCCTCCTGAGTCTCGTCCTCCTGAGCCTCGTCCTCCTGAGCCTCGTCCTCCTGAGTCTCGTCCTCCTGAGCCTCGTCCTCCTGAGCCTCGTCCTCCTGAGCCTCGTCCTCCTGAGCCTCGTCCTCCTGAGCCTCGTCCTCCTGAGCCTCGTCCTCCTGAGCCTCGTCCTCCTGAGTCTCGTCCTCCTGAGTCTCGTCCTCCTGAGCCTCGTCCTCCTGAGCCTCGTCCTCCTGAGTCTCGTCCTCCTGAGTCTCGTCCTCCTGAGTCTCGTCCTCCTGAGCCTCGTCCTCCTGAGCCTCGTCCTCCTGAGTCTCGTCCTCCTGAGCCTCGTCCTCCTGAGTCTCGTCCTCCTGAGTCTCGTCCTCCTGAGCCTCGTCCTCCTGAGTCTCGTCCTCCTGGGCCTCGTCCTCCTAAGACACGTCCTCCTGAGGCTCGTCCTCCTGAGGCTGGTCCTCCTGACTCTCGTACTCCTGAGCCTCGTCCTCCTGAGTCTCGTCCTCCTGAGTCTCGTCCTCCTGAGTCTCGTCCTCCTGAGTCTCGTCCTCCTGAGCCTCGTCCTCCTGAGTCTCGTCCTCCTGAGTCTCGTCCTCCTGAGTCTCGTCCTCCTGAGCCTCGTCCTCCTGAGCCTCGTCCTCCTGAGTCTCGTCCTCCTGAGTCTCGTCCTCCTGAGTCTCGTCCTCCTGAGTCTCGTCCTCCTGAGTCTCGTCCTCCTGAGTCTCGTCCTCCTGAGTCTCGTCCTCCTGAGTCTCGTCCTCCTGAGTCT
>NW_028234426.1:20393801-20398801 GCF_977035675.1 Penaeus japonicus | reverse complement strand
TTATATGAAAGTCCGATATCTTAAGGTTAAAAAAAATCATACAGCCAGTTCAACCTGTATATGGGCTAACCGTCTGTCACTCTCACCATCCATTAAAACTACTGCTGCGATTAAAGACCCGAGGTTAGCGTTTCTGAAGACATCCATACCTCTACCCCCCACCCCCAGCCCCCCGACCCCCACCCATTCACACCGATGTAAATCATTCATGTTTTCTTTTATGCAGCGCCTATACCGGATGATGGGCTTCTTGCAAAGTTTATATGATATATAGCGCCCAAGAAGGTTAACTCGGGTGAAGTATTTGGACGTGGCTCGATATGACAGTTGGAATCCCTCAAATCTTGTGATTGATGAATGTTTGGGGAGGCTGGATACGGTAGATGCACCGGCTACGCATTAAGTGTGCGTGTGGGCGTGTGTGTGTGTGTGTGTGTGTGTGTGTGTGTGTGTGTGTGTGTGTGTGTGTGTGTGTGTTGAAGTGCATGCATACATGATCATACACGCACGCAAACACACACTCTAATGTACAACATGGGAGAGAAAGAAATATGTCGACACACTTGTAGCTCGTGCAGCCGCATAGTGTGATCATTTCGGGATTCTCGAAAAAATACTCACTTAATCCCAGATAAAACGCCGAAAATATTGCAGTGCTCAATGTTACTCTTATGTAATTTGCATATACACGTCAGCATGTTTTGTGCGTTCTCCCCTAAAATTGTAAGATAGCCATGCCATATTTTTTTATCTTTTGAGTAATCTCAGAATGCATGACTAGACATACTCCATTGTGACAAATGTAGAAAATGTATGACTAAGGATGAATAACGTTGCGATGAAAGACGTAACTTACGAGCATCGACGTTAAATCATCAGAATTACATCACAAAGAAGAAATGTAACTGACCTTTACATTATCATCAAAATTATACGTAATTCAGATAAAGATATAACATCGGAACTCCTCAGTCACATCTTTTATTCTATTATTTTATTTGCGTAAATATCCGGCCTCGACAACGGCACAGTACATGTTGCATTCAAGCAATTGTGTAACCCGCGCAGAGAGGCGGCCTGCAGTCACCCTCGGACCAGAAATATTAATATCTTAAAGCTAAAGGAGTCGCTGATGCGTCGTTCTGCTCCCGATTACCCCGCCGCTCGAGTGCGCGGCCGGAGGGGCCGAGGTGGCTGAGGTGGCGCGAGGGCAGGGCGTGTGGGGGTTGAAGTGTGCATGTGTGTGTGTATGTGTATACAGTATATATATATATATATTATATATATATTTATATATATATATATATATATATTATATATATATATATATGGTGTTGTGTTGTGTATATATATATATATATGTATGTAAATATACATATAATATATATTTATATAATATTTATATGTATATATATATATATATAATATATGTATATATATATATATATATAATATATATATATATATATATATATATATATAAATTTATATATATATATATATATATATGTATGGTGTGTGTATGTATATATGTATATATATATATATATATTATATATATATATATATATATATATATAATGTATATATAAATAATATATATATAATATATATATATACATAAATAAACAATGCAAATACATTTACACAAGCACATACAAATCTATATATGTATATATATAAATATATATATACATATATATATATATATATATATATATATATATATATATATATATATATATATTTTATATATATATATGTATATATGCATGTGCGTGTATTAATTTGTTATATTCTTTATTTTGTTCTGAATACGTACATGTGTATACAAGGCCCTGATGACTCTGCTGCACCAGCCAATCTGGAAGCGAACTTGAGGATAATGGAGTGAATCAGCGATGCCTTTAGCTTTAAGATATAAATATTTCTAGCACGAGTTGAGCTTCTGCGCAGGATGTGTATATACATGTGCATACATTTCGATACATTCTTTTGTTTAGTGGGGGGGGGGGGGGGGGGGGGGTGAGTGTGTGTGGGGGTGTGGGTGTGTGTGTGTGTGTGTTGTGTGTGTGTGGGAGGCTTGGGTGGGATGGGTGGGTGGGTGGGTAGGTGTGGGGTCTGGGTGTCAGTGTGTGTGTGTGAGTGTGTGTGGTGTGTGAGTGTGTGTGTGAGGTGTGTGAGTGTGTGTGAGTGTGGGTGTGTGGGTGTGGGTTGTGTGGTGTGTATGGGTTGTTTTTTTTTGTTTTTTTTTTATAGTATATTTGTTTTTGTTCGTGTTTATTTGTGTGTGTGAGTGTGAATGTGCTGAGAGTGTTTGTGTTTGGTGTGTGTGTGCTGTGTGTTGTGGTGTGTAATGTGTGTGTGTGTGTGGTGAGTGTGTGAGTGTGTGTGGGTGTGGGGGAGTGTGTGTTTGGGGGGGGGGGGGGGGGGGTGTCAGTGTGTGTGTGTGTGTGTGTGTGTGTGTGTGTGTGTGTGTGTGGAGTGTGTGTGTGTGTGTGTGGTGTGGGTGGGATGTATGTGGCTGGGGGGGTGTGTGTGTAGGAGTTTGTGTGGTGTGTGTGAGTGGTTGTTTGTGTGTGTGTTGTGTGTGTGAGATGTGTGTGTGTGTGTGTGTGTGGCTGTATCGTGGATGGGTGGTGTGTTTGTCGGGGGTTTGTGTTGTGTGGGTTGTGTTTGGTGGGGGGGTTGTGTCGTTGTGAGTGTGTGTGTGTGTGTGTGTGTGTGGGTGTATGTGTGTGTTAGTATGTTTGTGGGTGTGTGTGTGTGTGTGTGTGTGTGTGTGTGTAAGTATGTCTATCTTTACATATGTATACATTTACATCTTACATATAGTATAGGTTATTACTTACATATATATATATATATATTTTTATATATATATATATATATATATATATATATTTATATATATATTACATAAATAATTCACTATATATAATATATTATATATATATATTATATATACTTATACCTTTATATATATACTGGTATATATATGTATGTATACATATGTTTAAATATATATATAAATACTACAAAACACATAAACAACTCACACACACACACACACCACACACACACACACCACACACACATCAATAATTAGATATATATATATTATATATATAAATATATATTTTTTAAAATATATATATATAATATATAGATATATATATATATATATAACTTATTATATAATATATATAATATATATATATAATATATATAAATATTATATATAATTATTAATTTTAATATTATATTTATATATATATATCAATAGATATATAACCTATATACATACATATCATATATATATATATGTGTGTGTGTGTGTGTGAATATGTGTGTGTGTGTGTGCGTGCATTTGTGTTTAATGTATATTGATAGATAGTGTGGAAGGGAAGAGAGAGGGTTTGAAAGAGGGGAAAAAACTACTTGGAAAAGGAAAAAAAAGGTAAAGGTTAAGGTGAGCATTGAATTCAACTAGACGCGCTAACCGTGCTTACCGCCACACCTTTTTTGAGTATTGAATTCAGTTCCTCAGTTTAGTTTAGTTTCAGCTTTAACTTGAACTTTCGCATCATGTTTCGTATTACCTCTTCGTTTTAATAGTAGCATTCGGTGATTCTAATTTTTTGGTCAAAAAGGGTAAAACACATCACCTCAAAAACAAAAGTTAAAAAAGCTAATCATCGGTATAACTTTCTGTTTTGCAATACAAGTAATTTTTCTCCCTACTTCTATTTCGTTATTTTATTATTTCATAAGAGATACATAAGAAGAGATTGTACATTAACCCTCAGACTGCGAAAACCGTACACCTCCGCCGAAATTCAATTTACCATTAACTGCGCAAAGCGGATTCGCCCCACAGCCTTAGAATAAAAATCCCTTCAGCTACCGAGAGCGGAATCATCCTTGTATATTTTAAATGGAGCGAGAGAGGCATAGGTGCTGCCCCTGAGAGCACCAATGCATATATACGAACGTGCATTTCAAGCTCAAAAACACATAGTCAGTATTTAAGTATTTAGTGGGGAAATGAGACGGCGAGAGGAACGGCCAGTCAGAGGAATTACGCAGTTAAAGGGTTACAGCTATTCCTTAGATCAAAACTCCCAAAATTCCATGTAGACGTGTGGCCATTGCCCGTAAAACAGGAACTCTGTATCGTAAATGGAAGTGATGAGAAAAGGGGTTGAGAGGGACCTCGAAATGGATCACATTGCCTCGTCCATTCCAGTTACATTTTCTTCTATTAAAAAAAAAAAATGATATAATTGTCAAGTGAATTAAGTTAATTTTTTGGAAATAAGGAAAAAAAAATCTTATTTTAGCTTCAACTAAATGTTCATAACGCTATGAAGTGCGCAACTGAAGCATGCATTTCGCGTGTGCTGGGCACTGCCGTGTGGCCATTACCTTCCTTACGCCCTGTCGCAAGTGGCTTCGATCATCGTAAAACAAGTCGACATTCGACATTTCTCCAGAGTACTGATGTATGTGTTGAAGGGGAGAGGCTCGACTGCTTGCGAGAATGCCTTTGCCCTTTGCCTTCCTCTTTGCTTTTGGTGCTTTATTTTCCTTTTCTCTCTTTCTATTCCGTCTCTTTCTCATTTTTTATTTCATTTCATTCTTTTTCTTCCACTCTATTTTGACATGTCGAGCCACCTTTACTACCTTCTCTTATATTCAACTTTTTATTGTTCCCTGACTCATACAAAAAACAGTTGTTCCGATAAGTAATTGTAATGAACGCGATAATACATACGAAGCAGCTTTCACTCTAACGAACAGAAGTGATACTAATCATCATTATTTCTACATTACGTTATGACAAACACGCATGGGTATTACGACTGCAATCATTCCAGGGTTAGAGGAAGTACAATATGAAAAGAGACTTCCTTCCCCTAAGGCTTATTACTACACATAAAACTCTTTGGTGAATAACCCTTAAGGTGTTAATGCGTCTTATATTACCACTACGTTAT
>NW_028234426.1:20376301-20378801 GCF_977035675.1 Penaeus japonicus | reverse complement strand
CTCTCTCTCTCTCTCTCTCTCTCTCTCTCTCTCTCTCTCTCTCTCTTTCATTCTCTCTCTCTCTCTATCCATCTATCTATCTCTATCTCTCTAGGAAAGATTGACCGAGGAGAGAGGGGATGGAAGACGAAGAAACAAATTGAGAGAGAAGAGACGGAGGGAAGGAAGGGGGGTAGAGGGAGGGCTCCTTCACCCTTGACTGTCTGCATTATATAAGTCGATAAGGATAATGAGATTAAAACTTCATCGCGTTTTTTTACGGGTCTTATCATCGTTACCTCGTTAGTCACAACAATATGATTGACTTTTTTACAATTAACTTTTCTTCCTATCATAATACGCCAGGTGCTTAACATCCATCCGTCGCACACACACACACACACACACACACACACACACACACACACACACACACACACACACACACACACACACACACACACACACACGGATACATATACTCTCATGCATACACACACGCACGCATGTACGCACACACACACACACACTCGGATACATACACTCTCATGCATACACAGACACACACACATACACACACGCACACACACTACCCGACCCCCATCGGCTGTCTCGTAAAACAAATAAATCCAAATTAAGTATCCTCAAAAACCAGCACAAAAGTAGGCCGAAAAGTGTTGGATGGAGAATGACTCACAGGCCCCCGAGGAAGCATCTCATCTCGTGTTTTTTTTTTTGTTTTTTTTTTTTTTTTCAATCCAACTTTCCTTTCTTGAGGAAATCTTGGCTCGAAGATAAATTGGTTTAATAAGTTGCAGAAATGCGTTACAATATCTAAAAAAATGGAATGGTAGAAGGCTTTATTGGACCGCTTTTTGGGAGGGAGAGATATGGAAAAGAATGTGTTAGGAAGGGAAAGTATTGTTATTCTTTAGGATCCTAGAGGATAGAGTGGCGTGGCGTATATAGATGGAGTGGTATTTTGATGGGCTAAAGAGATATAACAGGTAGTTAGACAGACTGACAGGGAGAGGAATGCTTACATATATACTTTCAAAAATAGACATATATATATACACTCACGCACACACATACATACACACACAAATAAACAAACACACACACACAAACAAACAAACAAACACACACACACACAAACAAACAAACACACACACAAACAAACACACACACAACCAAACAAACATCTACAAAACACCCCCCCTCAACCGGGCATAAAACGCAACACGTGTCTCCCATCCGCAGCCTAAATATTGCACACTCAGACCTGAGCAACGAAAAATTCATAAGTTTGGCTTCCATTACCGCTGAACGCCTCAACCCTCTCCTTCTCTTCCCGCTCTTTCGCTCGTGACGTCGTTCCTTCTGGCCGGAGGTGGGCGGGCCTTCGCGCGGATAATGAGGATGTTGATGATGATAAAAAGGGGCATAGGGAACTCCGGTTAAAGAATTTACGGAGACTTTATTCGTGCGATTCTTCTACTACTAAGAATGGTGATGATATAGTCGTTGGTATTATTACTATTGGTATTATTGTAATTGTTAGTGTTATTATTATTATCATTTTTATCATTATTATTATTATTGTTAATATCAATATTTTTATTAGTAGTAATATTATGATTAGCATTATTACCATTACTATCATTATTACCATTACTACTAAAATGTTGTTCTAATTGTTATTATAACTATCATTTTTATTATCATCATTATTATTATCGATATTATTATCATTATCATCATTATTATTATCGATATTATTATCATTATCATCATTATCATCTTTATCATCGTATCAACATCTTTATTGTTTTGTTATCGTTATCATTATGAGAACCGAAATATATCATAACAGGCCTTCATTTCTGACCAGACGTGTGATACAAATCTTTCTCGTTACAGAAATATGGAGCAATTTGCCTCTCGTTTTTCTCATTCTTCCCGCCTTCTCCTCTACTTGTATCTCTTTGCTTTCTTCTTCTAAAAACATATCTGTTTATTTTCTACCCCGTTCTCATTCTTTGTTATTGTTGTTTTCTTCTCATTCCCCTTTCTTTCTGTCTTCCACCCACTAAGACACAGCAGTAAACAACACCAGTAAAAGCTGGCAGTGTTCACGCGAAACCAGCAATCAACAATTCATTCGTGTGGATCCCGAGCCTCTTGCCTCCTAAGGGAAGGGTCACGGCCAAGCGCTGTTGATTTCCCATTCCGCCAGATTCCTTCACGTCGTTCTCTTCTTCCTTGGTGAGGAGAGCTTATAATTTCCTGCAGCTAAGCCCTGGAGGCGGAAGTCTGTCTGTCAGGGAAGCTAGACCTTTTTTTCTTTCTTTTTGTGAAATGGTTACGTGAAGGCGAGACTACACTGCTTTATCGCTCATGATATAAATAGATATGATAGGAGGAAAAACCCTTCTCTTTTCACGACCTTATCCCTGTGCCATGACCTTGGTTAGGGTCATATTGAAGAGCGATATCTTCTTCGGGCAAATGCTAACTT
>NW_028234426.1:20353801-20356301 GCF_977035675.1 Penaeus japonicus | reverse complement strand
AGGGAGGGATAGGCTGCTATGGCAATTACCGAAATAATGCTATTTTTGTAGCAGCAGTGACGTCACCAGAAATAGTGTAACGCAATGCAATATCGTGTCCCGGTTACAGATGTTATTGTGCGTGTGTGCATGTGTATGTCTGTGTATACTTGCGTGCCTGGTGAAATTACTGATTTATTTGTCTGACCGTTTCTATGCAAGTTTCAGTGAAAAGCGTATTTTTATATCCACACGTGCGTGTTCACTATGATTTGATGAGGTTTGTGCTCGGTGCGTGTCTACGTGTGTATGTTTGTGAATCTACTTCGTACATGCGATTTCTTTGCTTTTGTTATTGTGTGTATCTTTTTCCTTTTTTCTTCACCAGTTCTTTCTTTCGTTCCGTCGTTTTTTTGTTTTTGGTTTTAGTTTGTTTTATATATATATATATTCTTTCTTTCTTTTATTTTTTTCAGAACGACACGGAATAGCAAATGCATGTGATCACGCAAAGCTCCCGAGCAAACAAAAACAGCTTTAGAGCGAATGACGGCCTTGTTGAATAAATTAGTAGGCCTAAGTCAATCATGTGTAAGAACACGGAGTTATTGCCTGTGATTGGATTAAGTGTATGATTACATATAATCCAGCACATTTGGGTCGGAGTAGAAATACACCGGTGATCACTCAACCTGTTGGGCTTATGTGCGTTTCTGTACGGGCATGTTTGTGTGTGTGTGTGTGTGTGTGTGTGTGTGTGTGTGTGTGTGTGTGTGTGTGTGTGTGTGTGTGTGTGTGTGTGTGTGTGATTGTGTCTGTATGTGTGTGTGTGTGTGTGTGTGTGTGTGTGTGTGTGTCTGTATGTGTGTGTGTGTGTGTGTGTGTGTACGTGTATCTGTGTGTGTGTGTGTGTGTGTGTGTATGATGTTTGTTGCTATGTACACCAGGCATAATGAGTGTCTGGTGTACATTGATGATTTGAGCTTGATTAACTGAAGTAAAGCGTGAGTGCTTAGAGTCTATAAAATAACTCCATCTTCACTCTCCGCATTGCTTTCTTCCTATGTGGATGTCCTATCAGTTCCCCTTTTCCGGCTTGCCAACCTTTACATTCATCATTCTGTTTCCGTTTCGCACCCTTTTCCTCAAACGTTCTGTGTTGAGGGCTTCTTTGATACAAATACAAAATTCAAGATCTTCGTTTGGTTTCAGACCAGTCTAAGTTTTGTCTGTTTCTTAAACCCGTTTATTTTCTGTTACTGGTGTAATTCTTATTCTTAGTGTTGTTGTTGTACATTTCTTCATAGTTGTACATAATCATAGTATCAGGAATATCATTTCTATTATCATGATTGATATGATTAGTATTGTCATCATTATCATTATTATCATCATGATTATGATTATGATTATCAATATTATTATTATGATTATGATTATCATCATTATTGTTATAACCACGGTAATTAATATTATTATCATCATTATTGTTATAACTACAGTAATTAATATTATTATCATTAATAATGCTATTACTGCTTTCACCATTATCATTATTATTTCTATTACTATCGTTATTTTTTTCACCATATCATCCCTACCGTTGCTGGCATCACCACTGCTATCACTTCATGGATTCATAGGGTACATACATAAACAAACACCCTATCGGCGGGGTGGAGATTGATCACATAGAGTAAACAAATAAACTTCTCGGCCAGCACCTCTGCCCACCTTCTACGCCCATAGCGAGAGCGTGGGCGGGCGTAGAGGGGGAAAACAATTCGCTTTGTTTACGCAAGGGTATTTTGGCCCACTATATATAGGCGGTGGTTTATAAACATCCCCGTCTACTTTCGGGTACGGCGGGAGGACGAGGAACGAGAGGAGGGGAATGAAGTGGAGAGGAGAGGAAGTACTGGAGCGAAAGGGGAGAGGAGAGAGGGAAATTAAAAGTGAGGGAGGGATAGGGAAAGAGAAAGAGAGAGAGAGAGCGAGGGGAGGGAGAGAGAATGAAAGAGGGATGTAGAGAAGGGAGATAAAGAGCAAGAGATAGAGAGAGAGACAAGGACAATCAGACAAAGAGAGAGAAAACACAAGCGAAAAAATACAAATGGTTCACATTCCCCACCAATAAATCTTTCACTCGACTCAATCATTTCAAGAGCTATTAAGTTTTATTGTAATTCCAGCAGTCCAATCAGCTTTTTTTCTTTCTTTTTTGAGGGGGGGAGGGAGGGAGGGAGGAAGGATCTATTTGTTCCACGTGGAAGTACTGTCAGTCATTGGATCATCGGAATGCACAACACATAAACACTTGACTTTGTATTCTTATATTTTTTGAAAAATACTGGAATGAAATGTTATACACGATTTCCGGTCTTAAATGCTACTGATAACTTTTTTCATCTTCTAACACTTTTCCTCTTTTTCTTCTTCTTCTCTCTTTTCATTTTTTTTTTTTTTTCTCTCTCTCTCTTCAGCTTCCTTCTTACTCATGAGCATCTAATGGTGATCATTT
>NW_028234426.1:20338801-20343801 GCF_977035675.1 Penaeus japonicus | reverse complement strand
CCTTTCCCCCGGTTCTCTTTTTCCCCTCCTCCTGTCCTTCCTCTTCCCTCCCTCTTTCCACCCCCATCTTCTCTACCCCCTCCTTTCCTCGGCCCCTCTACCTTGTCTCTCCCTCCCCTTCCTACCCACGGTTCTCCCTCTCCTCTTCATCCCCTATTCTTCTCCTCTCTACCCTCCCCTTACCCTCGCTACCCACTCCTCCCCTTCCCTACCCATCTTTCTTCCCCTCCGTACCTACTCTCCTCCCTTCCCTCCGCACTTTCCTTTCCCTCCCAGCCCACTATCCTCTCCTTCCCTTCCCACTCTCCTCTCCCCCTCCCCACCCACTCTCCTCCCTCTCTCCATCCACCCTCCATCCACCCTCCTCCCCCTCCCTACCTACTCCCTTGCCTGCCCACCCTCCTTCCCCTCCCCATCCCCACCCCCTCCACCTGATCGAAGAGGCCGAGGGAGAGAGAGGGAGCCGAGATGGAGGATTACGAGTTTTATTTACTTTCCCTCCTCCTCCATCTTCTTACTTTCTTACATTTGTTCTTGTTATTTAGTATTCTCCTTTTATCTGTTTTTTTTTTTCGATATTCTCATGATCTTGAGATTTCGTTTGATTTGATCGCCGCAATGGGAATCTAACTTCGCCACTAAATCTCTCTCTCTCTCTCTCTCTCTATATATATATATATATATATATATATATATATATATATATATATATATATATATATATATATATATATGTCCCTCTCTCTCTCTCTCCGCTGTTTATTTATTTATCTGTTTATCTGTTTACTTCTATACCTTATTTTAATCTACTTTAACGATTTATTGTCCCTCTATCTACCGGTCTGCAACGTCATCTCCCCCAATAAGTGTTCTCAGCGGTCGTTCCCCCTGGCAATCGTTAGAATCTTGTCCCCCGGTCACAAAGGTGTACTTAGACTCAGCTAGCATTATCCACGTACAATATCCACTTAGAATATCCACGCATTATCCATGTTCTCCTTCTGGGGAACATGTAACACGCAATGGCCAGCGACGCCTTTCTCATTTTGTGTCTTTTCCTTTTTTTTTTTTTTTCTTTTTTTTTCCTTTTTTCGATATTCCTTTAATTCTCGGTTTCTGTGGTTACGTGTTGCAAGTATTGAGCTGAAGATAATTTGATTTCATTCCCTTGTGATTACAAGAAGAAGGTAAATTCCGTCCACACTCGACGGAATTCTGGGTAAATGTGTGTGTGTGTGTGTGTGTTTGTGTTTGTGTGTGTGTGTGTGTGTGTTTGTGTTTGAGTTTGTGTGTGTGTGTGTGTGTGTGTTTGTGTAAAGATTTTTTTTTATATTAACATCTTTTACAGTGCTATAACTACACATATTTGGAGAGAGCATTTACTTTTTCTGAACTACATTCGATGTTGAAATTATTTTGAAGCTGTTCTAAGCACACGATTTCTTAAAAATCTTGAACGAACAGCAGCGAGAAGTAGAACAACAGACGCATCAACGACCCCTATCCATAGCTCTCGTAATGGCGAGGGTCGTTTGCCCGGACTTAAAATTTCGACTTATTTGAGAGCTGGGATGTCGTTGCTGGTAGTCTACTATCGACCAAACGACCCAGTTTGTGCGGGGGAGAGACGGGAACACGAAACCTGCTTTAAGGATTAATGGCATTCCTTTTTCTCTCTCGCTCTATCTCCCCAGAACTGCACAAAGTACTTAGGAAAAAAATGCATATTTCACCTTCTTTGACCGTGGTGTAGAGGCATGGAAAAAAACGGATCAGTGTTTGCAAACGCATGAAGAGATTACGAATCAGAGTCTGTAAATCCTTGATAACTTGCTAATAAATTTCCTGGCGGTGTTAACGGCTTTCGATGCAGTGGCGCGCCGGACAGGGTCACGTGACACTTCTGTCTTCTCTACCTAAAGCAGTGATGGAGTACGGTCGTCAGTGTGCTTTTGTAAAACTGTTTTGTAATTCTGTTTAGCTTCTGTGTGCTTTTTCCATTAAGCCCAGTCAGCCAAGAAACCAGCTCACAGAAGGTAAAGTGGCTGAGATATTGTGTAAATAGGAATGACGTAGAGAGATGCAGGTTAGTCCAAAGGTGTTCGCTGACTGGTTCACTTGGCGCGACGCCAGAGTCCAATCAGAGATGATGTCTTTGCTGTTGCATTAGCATTCGGAAGTTGTTCAGAATATTTCGTAGAATAAGAATGGTCGGATTTTTGTTTGATATGTAGATTTTTTATTACACAATCATCACTGTGTCTAGATTATCTGTATTGTGTTGCTGTACATTTGTAAATTTGTTGTACATGGGACGCGTCAGTGGTAGAGGGCATGGTAGTGCAGGCTCTCGCGCTAGTGCAGTTTTGTGGTCGCAACGTTTAACAGGCTTTCTATATAGATTTAATATTCACACTAATCAAACCTAATCACACTTTTCATAAAGGTAGTGTCTACTAAACAAGTAACCATGTGTTTGGGCTATGCGTAGAAACTAGCTTCCCAAACGAGACCGTTGTTCCTTGAGAGTCCGACCACAAGAGTGCAGTCGCGCCAGGTGCAGGTAGAACGCTCAGGTAAGAACGAGGTGATCGCCCTTTAGACGATGAGATCAAAAGGTAGAAGCAGCGTCGCTATCCGTCCACGTGTTGCCGTGCGTCTCCGTCTCAGCTTAAGCGACGCCTCGAGAGAAAACGGAAAATTAGTGCCAACTATTGTATTTATGTCTAGACTTTTAGCTTGTTAGGATAAAGCTTGTTGTTAGACAGCCATGCAAGTCTTTGAGATATTTTTATATAAAGAGTGAGAGAGATGTGGCTTTCTGTCATGGTACACTGCTTTGACTGTCAGTCAAGGTTTTGCAATTTGTATAAATGCCTTCGTCCTGTACCAACGTTTAGAGTGGAAGTTATACGTCATATTGCTGTCTGATATAAAAAAAATATATAAAAAATCTTAAATGTAGAGATCTTAAATGTAGATATCCTGTCAAAAATGTAATGAGATTGTCAAAATTCATTCATGATATATTACAGATAACGCCTTTCCTCAATTCACCCAAACCACTCCCTAACTCTACCGCATATCCTCTCCTTAACTTTACACCCTGCCCGTTTTACTGAATTGATTCAGTTTGTAAACATGTTTGCTTTATTATACGTTTATATCCGCTTTATTGCAACAATAGATATTCCATTCCTTGGTTTCCCCCTTTCCGTGTGTTTCCCCATCACGCCTTTTTGGTTGTGATTTTTCCACAGGTTGCCCTCTCCCCTCCTTTCCCATGTTTCGCCCCATTTCCCGTCGCCCTCCGTCTGTCGACCAACTAATCACCCAACTACGCTCATTAACCACCCCACTAATTAGCCGACGATCCCCCTAATCACCCCTTTACGTTAATCATCCATTCCGTTTCGCCATCATTCCATCCTTTCCTTCCTTTCCCTTCCCTTCTCTTTCCACCTTACATTTCTCGTCTGTCCTCTCCTTTCAACTGATTTTGCTTTTGTCTCTTCCTCGATTCCCTGCAACTGCCTCCGCTTCCTATCGCCTCTTATCAGACGTACAGTTCTTTCCCTTCTCACGTCCCCTTCTCTCCCTTGCAGCCGCCTCGCCTTCCTCCTCCTTCCCCTCTCCACCCCCTTTCCTCCTCCTTCCCCTCTCCGCCCCCTCTCCTCCTCCTTCCCCTCTCCACCCCCTTTCCTCCTCCTTCCCCTCTCCGCCCCCTCTCCTCCTCCTTCCCCTCTCCACCCCCTTTCCTCCTCCTTCCCCTCTCCACCCCCTTTCCTCCTCCTTCCCCTCTCCGCCCCCTTTCCTTCTCCCATAATTTATTTGAAATGAGACGCAAGCGGACATAACTAACCACGATATCTCCTTTCTCTCCCTCCGTCCCTTCTGCAGGAGCTGGTCGCCTCCACACCCAACCAGCGCAACTGGCGAGGGATCCTCATAGCCCTGCTGGTCATAGGATGCGTCTGTGGCCTGATCCTGTTCTCCGTGGTGCTCCTGACGCCGCCAGACGCAGGACCCAGGTTCACGGGCAGAAGATTCACCTTGGCAGATGTCTTAAGCGGCGGGTTCACTCCGCCGGGCTTCGACGGCAAGTGGATATCAAGTGAGTTAATGACGGATTTCTTTGTATGTTGTAGAGGAAAATGTGCTGAGGGAGGAAGGGAGGACGACATTTAGGCAGGCAGGTAAACCGACAGAGAAAGACTGACTAACATGCCTTGATTATTTATGGCCTACATTAATTCCTAGAATTCAGTTGTGCAAGTTGCGATCGACAAAGCATCCGCGTCGAAGGGAGGGAGAGAGGAAAAACGTGAAGAGCGAACGAATGCCCTTGAACCGAATATGTAAAAAATGAGTTTACATGACGGGCTGGAACCTCTCTCGCTGATTAGGATACGGTTAGTATAGCTGTCTCTACGGTACTTTGTTGATCCTCATTACTCTAGTCACGCGAGGAGCTGGGGTGAGGTAGGTATGAGGGGACAGCCCGGGCGAGGGGACTATCTGGAAAGAGCATAATACCTAATCGCAGCTTCCTTCGTGTTAGGCCATTCCCATACTGCCCTTGATTGATTCCGGAAATTAAACTGGAAATGAGGCGATCTGCTTCACTGTGAGATGCGATAATTTCCCTTCACGAATGAAGAACGTGCGAGCAATTTAATATTTCTTCAGTATTTTTGTTTATTTGTTTATCAAGTTGATTAAATGTTTATTACTACTGCAACCAACGTTCCTTTTAATGCAAGCAAAAGATCATATATGCGCATTCCAAGCAGGGCTTCATATCTTGAGTGAGTAAAGGGGGACTGCTCCGGGGGATGGAGGGCGTTGCAAGGATTCAGCGTGTGCAATTTTCCAGTAGGATCGTTGAGCTCTAATAAAAACAGCGCAAGGGGGGGGAGGAGGGGGGGAGAAAGAGGTCGCGGAGAGATATAATTAGATGAAGGGAAGAATTAATCAAATGCACACGAAGAAGAGAAAAG
>NW_028234426.1:20323801-20326301 GCF_977035675.1 Penaeus japonicus | reverse complement strand
AGACTCTTTTCGCTCAGCTGATTGTAATAGCGTCGTGACGTAAACATCCGCGTCTTTCAGCCAGCCTTCCTTGGCAGAAAGGTCCTCATCTGTACTTAGTTGACTTCCCTTTTTCTTAGCTTTCTTTACGAGACCATTCACTTCCTGTTCTATACATGAGGTGCCATATATATAATGAAACTAAGAAACGTTTATATGCAAGTGAATTTGCAAATTGCGTGGAAAATCTTGCAGATGAAAATGTTTTGGAATTTGTGGATCTATCCATTTCGAGCACTGTTTACCTTGTGTTGATGGGTCTCATAAACTTGGGAATGTATTTGATTTCGGTCTCGGATTATTATGAAATTAACATGGATATTAACTGTAATTACACTACTAACAGTAATATTAGTATCAGCATATTGTTACTGTTCCTATTATTATAATCATTGTTATATTGTTTATTGTCATTATCATTATTATTGTTTTTGTTGTTCTTACCACCAGCAGTAGTATCATCGTTATTGCTATTTATATTTTGTTGCTTTTCATCATTGGTGTTGTTGTTGTTGTTATGATTGATATTATTCTCATGACTATCATTGATAATGTAATCACTATTATTAGTTTAATAATTATTACTTTATCATCTTCACATCATCATCATTATCATTGTTATTACTACTACTCTTATTGTTGTTGATAGTATATTTATTATTTTTATTACTTAAAGTCATCATATATATATATATGTATATATATATATATATATATATGTGTGTGTGTGTGTGTGTGTGTGTGTGTGTGTGTGTGTGTGTGTGTGTGTAATTAAGATAATGAATATGGTATTAATAATAAGAGCAGTATTCATAATAGATGGCGATGGTGTATGTGTGTGCGTGTGTGTTTACAGTACTGTAAATCTAGATAGATTCGGGATCGCGCTGGAATCCTAAGATTAGACGGTCAAGTTAGAAAAAAAAGGTTATGTTATTTTATATATTTATGTCTGTGTGTGTCTGTGTGTGCGTGTCTGTGTGTGTAAATAAATATACAGATATATGTGAGTGTCAGATTCTTATAGATCATTTAGTAATGTTCAAAGTTGGATAAACCAAATACTAAATTACTTGACAAAATATATTTGGATAATTATGCTAGAAATAATAAAGCTAAATTGAAGCAATTGGGCAATTCATACAAAATGAAATTTTAAAAATGAAACGGAATCATACAGTAATGATACACGGGTAAAAAAGGAAATATACAAAATATTACAAAATAAAAGAAAGGAAAATAACAGAACACTGGCAAACATACAAAAAAATGAAACAAATTAACAAAAGGCCACAGTTAACATAATAAATACAAAATTATCGAAAGAATCATAAAATCAAACACACAAACAAAAAATAAGAGTGTTGTGAATAAAATCAAGGCATGCAGTTACCAACAAAAGAAAGAACACTTCAGTCAATTCGTCCAATAAATCGAAGTTCACTAGATAATATTGATCCATTGACATGCAAAAGAGAACCGGTCCTTGTTGAGAATAGGGCACTAATATAATTAAATAAAGCATATACAGAATATACATATACATCACAATAACAATAAACCAATCGTGTGCTGCACAATAGCATACATATGCTGCCCTTCACAATATAAAAAGTAAATGGATACAGTTCGTCTTCGTTCCGTTTTACCTTTATATTGTTTCACCAACTTAATCAAGCAGTCTGAATTGATTAAGACCAATTTGAAATTGCCTGTGAATAAAAAGACGAAGAAGCGAAAATCTCTTCGTGCACGAAGGAGCAAAAGGTTTATATCTGACATTCACAGTAATAATTCCAGCTCCAGTTTCCATAAAGAAGCATCGCAGGCTATTTATATCTCCTCATTGTCCTCTTACGAATAATCCTTATCAGCCCGATGCTTATCAAGACCCCAAGTGGACCTCCTCCCGACCGACGGCGGCGCAGGAAACGCGGAAACGTTATCTTCTCGCTCGCTCGTCCTCCGCGATTTCATCTGCATGCTAATCAAAGTCAGCGTAAGAGCCAGGCGGGAGATTCGCGCTCCGATGCCTCCTTCCGATGATGGTCTTCGGCAGGAGAGGAATCCCGGGGGAAGATTGTGGCCGGGCTACGTCCTTTAGGATACTCGTAAATGGGCGGCCAATCATTCGCTCCATTTGAGGCGCTTAGCCTGCAAGTGCAACTGCGAGCCACACTTTTCATTTCTCCGCTTCAGCCACTTTTTATTCGAACAGCACACTTTACTGTGATTCATAATGATGTTGACATGATTTATTATATATATATATATATATATATATATATATATATATATATATATATATATATATATATATATATATGTATGTTTATATCTATATATATATATATATTTATATATACAATATATATATACATATACATATATATATATATAATATAGAGAGAGAGAGAGAGAGAGAGAGAGAGAGAGAGAGAGAGAGAGAGAGAGAGAGAGA
>NW_028234426.1:20310506-20313006 GCF_977035675.1 Penaeus japonicus | reverse complement strand
ATCTGAAGAACAAAAGGCAAAGAAATAGAGAAATAAACAAGTGACATGATATTTAGATAGATAGATAGACAAACAGAGAGAGAGAGAGAGAGAGAGAGAGAGAGAGAGAATGAGATATCGAGTTAGGCATACAATATGAAACTCTACCGTGAGCAAGAAGAAATCGAAATAGAAAGCACAGCAAAACGAGAAATGAAAAAGATTTTGGTATAATCAACCAGGTTTCTTAACAAGAATAGTATGAGTGAAGCAGCAGAAAAGAAAAATATATGTAAAAAAAAAAAGGCAAAGTAAATACACTAAATCAAATCTTTGTATTCCTATGAGCCGTTCCTGGAAGCAAATATAATCTAGCTTTCTTTGTGCATTTTCCATTGCTATTGCAGATGCTTTAGTTTGGAAAGGATCTGCAAATTTAATCATTTATTTGCCTACAAATCAGTGTAAAAGAATTCCATTTGAAAAGACTAATTTGAAAATTAGGATATTACATGTGCAGCGAGAGCCTAGTGTTTCCTCTCTCTCTCTCTCTCTCTCTCTCTCTCTCTCTCTCTCTCTCTCTCTCTCTCTCTCTCTCTCTCTCTCTCTCTCTCTCTCTCTCTCTCTCTCTCTCTCTCTCTCTCTCTCTCTCTCTCTCTCTCTCTCTCTCTCTCTCTTTCCGTTGTCTCTTTCCATCTCTCTTCCCCTTTCCGTCTCTCTCCCTCACTCCCTCTCACAAACAAATACACACACACACACATATTCTTTCTCTCTATCTATCTATCCTTCTGTTTATCTATCTATGTATCCATCTATCAGTCATTCTCTCTGCCTCTCGCTCATTGAAAGACTAATAGTTCGGATTGCATTGAAAGATTAATGACCCCTGAAAGTAAGTTAGAAATAACGAAATAAATTAATCGTGAAAAGGACATTTCTCAGGCTAAAAAGAAAATACTTTTGAAGCTCTTCTAAGGTACGAACGGTACGATTTCCTCCTACCCCTCCCTCTCCCCCCCCCCTTCCCCCTCACCATTCTCAAACGAATACAAATAGGACGGTTCAGTTAAAGGATTCACCCTACCGGCAATCTTTAGTATATAGGATTGTTACCGCTCTCTCTCCATTTTCCTCTCTCCCTGTCTCCCATTTATCTGTGCCTTCCTTCTAATCCCTCCCCCTCCCCCCTCTATCTCTTGCTTGTGAGATAAACACGTCCTCTAGGAAAATAGGCCAGAGAACGTCTCTCTCTCTCTCTCTCTCTCTCTCTCTCTCTCTCTCTCTCTCTCTCTCTCTCTCTCTCTCTCTCTCTCTCTCTCTCTCTCTCTCTCTCTCTCTCTCTCTCTCTTACTCACTTCCTCATCCTGCTTTTGAGATCAACCCATAAAGACTTACATGAAGAGGCAGAGGGTGAGTGGGAAAGAGGATAAAACTTTTGGCCTTACTATTCTTTATAGTTTTTCTTCTTTTGTCAACATATTTTTTTCCTCTTTCTGTTGACCTTACGTGTACCTGAAAGTGGGTACACGTTAAGATTTTTTATTATTTTTATCATTATTATTATTATTAATAATACTTCAGCTTGCCGTAATTCGGATACTTAGGGATGGTGTCAACGTATCCCTCTTTAAGAACCGTGAGATACAAATGTCACACTTCTGCTTGGCTTTACATTTGGCCTTGTGGTGCCACGAACCGCTGGCACTTGAAGCACCGGGAGTGGCTCTGCTACATGCATTCTGAGGCTGTAAGTGCCTCAGTTGCCCAGGTCTAGGGAGTTGACGAGGTCCCACTTCACAGTGATAACCTGCCATTCGGAGTCGTTCCCTCTAGTAGACGGTGAGCCTGTACGACCGGGATGTGAGATGATCACATCCAGACCATAAGAGACCGGAGAGCTAAGCAACAGCAGCCTGACCTTCCTATCTCGCGGCTCGATTTCTGTGATGATCACCTGCCTTCCATCGGCGAGTTTCTCGTTTCCTCGAGGAATCTCAGAGTGACCGGATCTTTGTGGACAAGGCTCAAGCCCACATCTTTACAGGACCTGATGTGCATCAGGACCTTCTTCCGGGACTCAGTGGCCTTAACCAGTCGGAAAGGACCATCGAATCCCTCGGGTTTTGCTGGGACCTTAGATTGTATCCTTCTGCTCGGGTCTCCGGACTCTCCCGCCCGGTTTCTGGCCGCCCGGTTTGGCGCCGGAAGACTGGTCAGAGGAGTCTCTGGAAGTTGCGGAACTCGGACCAGCCCGCACTCCAGTTTTGTCTCCCAGGAACCTCGTGAGGCTTCAGGATGACAGCCATATCCGTGTCCATGTGTGGTCGTCAACAGTTATATCAGTCAGAGTATTATTGTGTGAATTATCAATAAAAAGGATCTCGCTTTCAACTCCCGCTCGCAGGCACCATGCAAGGGGAAGCTGAACGTCAATCACAGGGACGATGGGAGAGATACGCAGCCACAACCCCATGCTGAAGGCAATCCCGGCCCTCTGCCATGCCGAAGGGGCAATGATAGC
>NW_028234426.1:20283006-20285506 GCF_977035675.1 Penaeus japonicus | reverse complement strand
ACGTTTCAGCTCGTTTCCTTTCGCCGGTTTTCTGCAATACCTTTTAGTTTGCAGACCTGTCAAGAACACGCGTCCGAGACAAACCCTCAAAAGTATCGAAGTTCCTGGTGTAGTCTGGATAAAACTGTTAACTTACAGGAAGGGGAAGATGATGAAGCGAAGACGAAAAAGGAAGAAAAGATGAGAGATGGACAAGTGAAACAAAGGAGACGGGAGAACAAGAGAACGAATAAAAAATACAGATAGATAAAAGAAAGGAGGAGAGGGAAAGAAAGAGAGAAAAAGAAAGAAGGGGGGGGGAGATCAGGTAAAGTTGCTCTTTGTCAGGCCATATTAATTACCAGTATCATTGTCAAAGGTAAACATATTTGTCTAATCTTCCAGGATGATGCAAGTGAGCATGACCAGGTTTTGTTATGATATCATGGTTTAGTAAATCTGTACACATAACTTAGAGCTAAATAGACCAGTAGAATCAGCTCTAATATGAGAGTGAGCGAGAGAGAGAGCGTCGGGGGGGAAGAGTTAGACAGACAGAAAGACAGACAGAGAGAGAGCGGACAGAGAAAAAAAAAGGAGAGAGAGAGAGAGAGAGAGAGGGAGGGAGAGAGAGAGAGAGAGAGAGAGAGAGAGAGAGAGAGAGAGAGAGAGAGAGGGAGAAAGAGAGGGAGAGAGATGGGGGCGGGCGAGCAGAGTCAAATATAGAAAGAGACAGACGAAAAGAGAGGGTGGAGTGAGGGAGGTAGAGAGAGAAACAAGCAAAGAGAGAGAGACAAGCAAACAGATAGATAGATAGATAGACAAACAAAAAGAAGGCAGACAGACAAACAGACAAACTGACAGACAGACAGATAGACAGGCAGGTAGGCAGGCAGGCTCGACAGATAGACATACATATAAGCAGACATATATGCAGACAGACAGAGAAGAGAGAAGGGAAAGCAAACCAAAGTCAGACATGAGACACCATGAATATTAATGAATAATTAAACAGCTTATGAAGACAAACAAGCCTTCATCGCGACTGAGACACTAACAAAATCATCGCCAGGGATTCTGCAACGCCATCACTCCCCCCACCCCCTTCCATTCCATCCCCCCTCCCCCTCCCCATGAAACTGCATTCACAGCGAAAATTAATTACACAGCGCTGGAATTTGCAACTGCCATTATCATTTCATTAGCAACAATTTTAGTTCATATTTATCTTCGTTCCCATTCCCTGTGATTGTCAATGCGTGAATTAGAATAGATTGCATCCCTCATGGCGCGGAACGATCAGGCTCCAACAGAGGTGAAATTAGGGCAGTGGCACCCGAGACGCCAGCTGTGGCGCCCCCAGAACAATACCCTCGTTGGCCACACAAAGACGGCAAAAGAAATGAGGGCAGTGCCACCCTTGACGCAAGCCGTGGTTGAGAGTCTTACCTTTGTTGACCACACAGAGACACCAGCAGATATTAGGGTAGTGTCACCCCATGGCTCGAGCAGTCGTGCTTTGAAGCCCCTGGTTTCATTGACCAAGTGAAATTGAGGCCAGTCACTCGACCTTGGCTTGAGTATCTTACCTCCGTTGATCATACAGAAACACCACCAGAAATTAGGCACTGGCACCCGATGACGCAGGCATGAAACCCCTGATTTCGTTGACGAGACCAAGGCACAGAATGAAAGGAAGGCACGAGCCACACTGTCTTAACCGCTGGGGAACTAAAGGCGCATCTTCGTCTTATAAATATTACCTCTCTACTCTGTCGGGAGAGTGATTGATAGCGAGGCCTTGCTCACTCCCACGGGAAGTTTTGTTTCTTCCTCTTTTCCCCTCTTCTCTTCCTTTTGTTGCTTCGACTTCATTTGTTTTTGATTTTTCTTCTTTTTTTTCTTCCACTTTTCTCGTTATTGTTGACATTATGATTATTCTTGTTATTTCATCTTTATCATTATTGTTTAGTTATAATTATTATTGTTGTCATCATTATTGTTGTCATTGTTATCACCTTATTACTATTACCATTATTGTTATCATCATTTTTATATTAGTATTAGTATTATCATTATTACTGTTCATGTTATTATCTTCATAATTGTTATTATTACTACTATTATTATCATTATCATTAGTTTTTCATGATCATTTCATTATCATCGGTGTTCTTATCATCATTATTATTGTTATCATTATCCATGTTGATCATTATCATTATCCTTATAATCATCATTGATACTTTTATCATCAACAACACCCGGAAAATGATGAGAAATATGGAGATGACACAAACCTATTCCAAGCCTCTGCCACGAGATTTAGTGCCTCCACCCACGATGGCAATATCCGCGGCGGTATAAAACGAATGCCTTACTAATTATCTAGCAAAGTGCCTACAAACATATATCTCCGAAGCTTCCCCTGACTGCCCCGTCTAATTAATCGGCCGCAACACAAAACATTTATAGAACCTGACTCAAAGGGTCGTTTACTAGACATCTGCAATCATTCTTA
>NW_028234426.1:20250506-20258006 GCF_977035675.1 Penaeus japonicus | reverse complement strand
GCCTCCTTCATGGAAATCATCCTTCAGCACTTTCAATAAACTGAGCATCAGCACAGGGTGAAGGTCGTCCTTTAAGTCGTTCTAGTACTATGTGTGGTTCTACACTGGTTATTTGTTGTAGTCAGTTCACTCAACGTCGTTAATGGATGTGGTCTAGGCTGAAGAGGAAATGCACTAATAGATAAATGTACAGTATGTATGTGCATGTGTGTATGTGCATGTGTGTGTGATTATGTGTATGTATGTGAGCGTGTGCGTAAACTTGTGTGCGTGTGTGTGTGTGTTTGTGTGTGTGTGTGTGTGTGTGTGTGTGTGTGTGTGTGTGTGTGTGTGTGTGTGTGTGTGTGTGTTTCTATGTGCGTGTGTGTGTATTTGTGTCTGCGTGTGCGCTAGTAAATGTGAGTGTAGGTAGGTCCAGTAGCATAAAGTTTCCCCATAAACGGCGGTTGATATAGAGCAAAGCATCCCGGAAATTCCTTCACGACAAAACCAGTCGCGAAGTCGTTCGTCCCCCCCACCCCCCTCCCTCCCTCGTCCACCATGGTCGTCATGAAAGCAAAGTCAACCCTTTGCCATGTCTCCTTTTCGCAATTGTGATCGTCGGCCGCCTTCGTTCCAGGGACCACTACTTCACAAGCGTGGGCTGGGTGGACGAAGGAACCCTCGCCGTCGTGTGGCGGAACCGAGCGCAGAACGTGAGCGTCGTCACCGTGTGCAAGGAGCCCATGTGGTTCTGCGACGAGGTAGGCCCTGGCTCTCGGTTCTATACAGTTGTGGTGCAAGTGCATCAGTCGGTCTAAGGAAATATGGAGGATGATGATAAGGATAACGATGATGATAATGATGACAATTATGATGATGATAATAATAATGATAATTAAGATGATAATGATGAGGGTAATAATTATGATAGTAATGATAATAGCAATAATATAGATTACAATAATAGTGATCATGATAATAATAGTAAAAGCAATAATGATAATGATAAAGCAATGATAATGATGATAACAATAATAACGATCATGATAATAATAATGATAATAGCAATAGCAATAATGGTAATAGTAATAATCATATTAATGATAATGATATATGCTAATGATAATATGATGCTAAGATTACTAGCAATGTTGCTGCTAGCGATGACATGAGTTCATTGAACAAATAAGAATAAAACTATTTGCTTTAGATTTTTAAAAATATCATAATACCTTATATGACATTGCCTTCATTATCATCAGCCTTCCTATTGATGCCTGTATAGTTGCTATTCCTATTATTTTTTGTTATTACTTTTTAACAGTATCTTTACTATCGTTACTCTTGTCATTATTGTAATTTTCATAATGACAATGACAATAATAATTGATAATTATTTCTATCGTCATCGTCATTACAGTCATCATTCAAAAAATATCATGATGATAGTAATGATAATGAGAATAGTAATAATGATAATGATAACAATAATGATAATGATAATAATGATAAAGATATTTAAAACAATGATAATGATAATTGTTCCATTAATGATAAGATAATAATGAAAAATAATGTTGATGATTATAGGTAATAGTGTAGTAGTAATATTATTATCATTATCTTCATTGTTATTAGATATTATTATTATCGTCAGTATTAGAAATAGCATTATTGTCATGATTAGTAGATTTACTTGTATGGTCATTATGATCTTATTATTATCACTATCATCATCATTATTATCATTAAGAGTATTATCATGCCATCATTATTATTAATACCACCATTATCATTTCTACTGTTCCTTTCATTACTACACTTCTCATTACCATCCTGATGCGTTCTCCCTTGCGGCCGCGCTGCTCAAACACTTGTGTCATCCTCCACCCGAGTGTCGAGCCATTTCAGTCTGTATTACGCCCTCGCTCGAACGCCGCCTAACGACTGACACGCCCTTCCTCCCTCTCATGACAGCTGTTCGTGGAGGAGAGCGGACCTCAGCTCTGGGCTACAGTGGAGAAGATCCCACTGTTTGCTCAAAACGGCACGGCCTTTGTGAGTGTTCTGCCTCTGGTCGACCGGGAACAGGGGACGTTCCCTCACATCCACCAGGGCGACATTGAGACCAAGCATAACACTCCTCTGACCTTCGGGCCCTACACCGTGTTCTCCGTGCTGGCGTGGGACACCGAAAACCACTACGTGTACGTAGGAGGGGGCGACACATTGCTCTGTTCAATATAGTCTTCTATCAAGATGATGAATATTGTCCGAAATAGTTTATTATTTTTCTCAGATAAGAAATCCTATATCTTAATATCTCTCATTTTTTGAGGGAGGTGATGTAATTCAACCATACCGTGTTTGTTCATAATCCTATTTAACATCTCCATAATCTTCAAACAGTTATTACGTGGCCAACACTGAGACTGAGGCGGCCGAGCGACACCTGTGGCGAGTGACGGACATGTCGGCGCCAGCGCACCGCCGCCAGCAGGAGTGCCTCACGTGCTTTCTCAACTACACCTCGCCCCCCTGCAGGCACTTCACGCCTCACATGGGACCAGATAACTTCAACGAGGTATGTTGATACATAACTAGTAAATATATACCTAACTGTGAAAACTATCAAAGATGACATTTGGGTACTAGTGAAAGATTTGTAATGGGGAAAAGCAATACAAATATAACCCATTCTACTTTTCTCTTTCTAGGTGGTCTTGCACTGTGAGGGTCCAGGCATACCTCATACGGTGCTCTTCTCCACCATAGACGGTGAAGTTCTTGTTTATATCCACAACAACTCTGACCTGCAGCAGTTGAGCGACCAGATGGCGTGGCCGCAACAGCGCAACTACAACGTGCGGCTCGACGACAACTTCGTGGTTAAAGTAAGAAGATTTTGACGCACTGTAGATGTTCATTTTAATGGAATGGGTAATGCTAGGTAGACAATCCCTTATATTGAAACTTGACTCACAAACAATGATGTCACTGATTGTTTTTATTACTAGAACAATGCTATGATAACGATAATGATATTACCAAGTTATCAATGCAATATTAGTAATAGTAATAACAAATCATTATCTCAAATATTATTATGGTTATTATTATCAATGATAATCATCAATATTACCGTCGTTATTATTGTTACCACCATCATCAATACTATCAGCAGTACTATCACAATCATTATCACAAAATAAAACGCTACCAATATCGAGTCAAGTCCCGAGCATCCTTCAGCGCCCGAATCCCCCCAGGTCCGCCTCAGCATCCCACCGGAGTTCGCTGACGACGAAGCCTTCATCCACCCGATGGTCGTGCGCGTAGGAGGTGTTCCGGGGCAGCAGTTGGTCAATCACAAGTGGAACGTGGACTGGGGCACTTATCTCGCGTCCAATAAGTGAGTTCTGGACCTTTTATCACTTCGATTTTGAAGTTGCGCGAGATAAAACAAAGGAATCAAGTTCGTGTTCCTTTAAGCTGTATCGAGAGAGATCGTCGTTTGATTAAATTCATTTTTGAGATTTTTTTGGGCCCGGCACCGATGTATTCTAATATGCAGTTTATCTTGCAAAAGCATCTGAACTGTTGCACTATATCTTATTTTGTGTTTTGTTACTGCTCTTTCCAAAGATCTGAATAGCACCTTTTCGTTATATCTAAATTTCATTGCATACCGTAAATATCTATCCGCTTGTTTATATCTCTTGTCACTCAGTTCTCATTTCACGGTCAAGTACGATTACATCAGCTTACTTTCTTCAGTGTTGTCTCTCTCTCTCTCTCTCTCTCTCTCTCTCTCTCTCTCTCTCTCTCTCTCTCTCTCTCTCTCTCTCTCTCTCTCTCTCCCTCTCTCTCTCTCTCCTCTCTCTCTCTCTCTCTCTCTCTCTCTCTCCTCTCTCCTCCCCTCTCCTCTCCTCTCTCCTCTCTCTCTCTCTCTCTCTCTCTCTCTCCTCTCTCTCTCTCTCTCTCTCTCTCTCTCTCTCTCTCTCTCTCTCTCTCTCTCTCTCTCTCTCTCTCTCTCCTTCTCTCTCTCTCTCTCTCTCTCCTCTCTCTCTCTCTCTCTCTCTCTCTCTCTCTCTCTCCTCTCTCTCTCTCTCTCTCTCTCTCCTCTCTCTCTCTCTCTCTCTCTCTCTCTCTCTCTCTCTCTCTCTCTCCTCTTTTCTCTCTCTCTCTCTCTCTCTCTCTCTCTCTCTCTCTCTCTCCTCTCTCTCTCTCTCTCTCTCTCTCTCTCTCTCTCTCTCTCTCTCTCTCTCTCTCTCTCCTCTCTCTCTCTCCTTCTCTCTCTCTCTCTCTCTCTCTCTCTCTCTCTCTCTCTCTCTCTCTCTCTCTCTCTCTCTCTCTCTCTCTCTCTCTCTCTCTCTCTCTCTCTCTCTCTCTCTCTCTCTCTCTCTCTCTCTCTCTCTCTCTCTTACTCTCTTTCATTTTTTTCTCCCCTTTCATTTTCCCTTCTTCTAATTATTGCAACGTCTACACTTCTCCTTCACATATCGCCCTTGCCCCTTCCCCCCACAGGTCATGGGTAGTGCTGGACATGGACGTGCGAGGCGCCGCGGGCCAAGACATGGGGCTCATGTACAAGCCGGCCTGGAAGCTCGGGGAAATCGAGGTACACGACCATTTAGCTGTCACAAAGTAAGTTGGTTTTGTAGTTATAATTCCAATTGCTACTCATCTAGAACCATTACTTTATAAGATAGATATAAGGAGCTTATCAAATATGCGTATCATTGTTGCTTATATGATTATATTCACGTCACACAGTCCTATAAAAAAGAGAAGAGCCAGATATATGGAAATCGTAAGACTGACCTTGATGATGTTCCGCGGTAAACAGTTGGTCGTATTTTTCATGACCCATTACTACCCCCTTCTCTTTCCAACCGTTGCAAGTTCAAGCCTTTGTTCCTTGAATGCTTCCGCTTATGGACTGTCGGCTCCAACAGGTCCCTGGTGTCAGAGCTGGAGTTCATAGACGGTGCGAGAGTGGTGGCCTTTGGGTGGGGTCACGGCGGATACAACGCTGCCCGGATGTTGTCCCAAGATACAGAAAACCTCTTCACGTGCGCCACCGTCGTCAACCCTATCACGGACTGGTCACTTTATTGTAAGTCGTGGCGCTATTTTAATATACTGGGCAAGATCATACCCTTCTTATAACAGCACTCTTTATGTCATGACCCTGTTGTAAGTTGCTTTATTCCTTAGTCATGGATACGTATGACATGCACTTTTCTCAACATGCCATAATCTCAAAATGAATTACTTTACGTAGAGCTTTTTTCAATGTACCGGCCCCAGTCCAAGTTTTAATGATAAATATCAGCTCTCATTAGCAGCTGTAAACCTTCGTATTATGATTAATACTCATATTTCTATTTAAGAACAATACTTCTTCATAAAGAGGCAATACTCTCATTTTACATTGTGCACTTTCCTCGTTTTCCATTCTATCACATACAGTAAAAGACAGAATGTGGAAATAGATTAGTTACCCAGTAAAATATTTTATTATTATTTCGTTTTCTACAAGTAGAAGCTTAATAGAGCATGTACGCTATAACTGCAATAAACATACATTACCTTGAGTTTTTTTAAACGCGGGCATTGGAATTCACAGGGTTACAGAAGACTTATTTTGTGGGGGGGAGGAGGTTCGTTAAGGTTCGAAAAAATGTATTTAGATATACTTATTGTGTATCCTACTGATTGACAACAACCCTTTCAAACCGAATCAGTTGTTATTAAGTTAGCATTCCTTACTCAGTAATTCAGTAATTGGGGTACGGCTTGATGATCTGATACCTCAGGGAAAACCTGGTGACGACCGCTCACTCAACTAAAACCTGCCACAATACCATAAAACCTCTAAATCAATATAACGAAAACTATTACATTCCCTATTACATTCCCTATTACATTATTTGAAAATACATGAAATAACCAGTACTAAATTTCCTTCCTTTGGTTACAGCGTCGTACTACAGCGAGCGTTACATGGGCTCGGCGCAGGTGGGACCCGGAGGGAACTACAGAGGATATGAAGAAAGTTCCCTCTTGTTCCACGCCGGAAATTTCAAGAACAAAAGTCTCTTCCTCGTCTACGGCTCGGGGGACACCGACGTCCACAGTGCCCACACGCTCAAGTTCTCCAGGGCGCTCACTGAGAAGGGCATCATCTTCAGGTATGGATGACCATTCCGTGGCATCAGACAAACTAAAGGAAAGAAGTTTCCACACGCCAGTTGATCAGGAAGAGTGAGACGCTGAGTTAGTGCAATCCGCACCAGGATTGATTTGATCAGAACTGAGATTCCTTTCTCTTGTGTGATATAGTTCCAGTATCATTTTCTGAATGTTGTCTCAGTATGTCTAATTTGCTGATTGACATGCGGTTCCTAAACTTGCTTTTTCTAACAAAAATCACTTTGATTCTTCGTGTATTGATTCATTTTTACCATATGAGTGTAGCAGAAAGGGAGGGAGGGTAATAGAGAGACGAAGAAATCAAGAACTAGAAATAACAATATGGATATCATCATCTTCATTGCATTGAACATCTATGTGCAAATGCGTCGTCTTGATCTTCTCGATTCACATTAATTTCGCTGTGGCTGAGTGTGTATGTGCAGAATGAGCATTAGATGTGTTTTTTTGGTTTAATATGAACTGTTTGCACTTTACTGATTCTTACAGGCAGCAGACCTACACGGACGAGGGCCACGACCTAGAGCGAGTGAGATTCCACCTGTACAGAAGCGTGGAGCAGTACATGACTGACTGCTTCCCTCCGTACAACGAGGAGGAGCTCAGCTTACTCTTCGGCAAGGACGCCATCCTATAGTCGTCGTCGCGCTGGCCTGCACCCTCCAGCCCCCGCGACCCTCTTTCTCCTCGTCACTCTGCCCTCGGGCGGTGTTCCTCCCGCGGCCGAGAGGCGCTGTCCTTTGGTACCTGCGCCACAGAGGTCGACTCCCTCTTTGCAAGGCTCCGTTCTGCTGTCGTGCCCTTGAGGTGGCTCTTGCGGTCTCTGCTGTGGACTCCTCTTGGGAAGGTTTCTTTCTTCTAGGATAACTTCCTCCCACATGCTGACCGTCTTAGGAGGTGCCTACGCCCCTCTGACCGTAACCCGGCTCGTCTTAATAGCACTGATTTTTAATCAAACTTCTTGTAAAACGATGCAGACTCCAGTCCTTTAGTCTGGGAAGAAATCTAACTTTCTCAGATTCGCTCACTGATCGGTATATTACCATTTTCGGAAGATAAATGAAAAGATATTAGTCTTATATACCTCATCTATGCCAAGCCTTTTTTTAAGAAATCCAAAAAAACATGTTTTGATACTTTTTCAAGCATTATATTATCTTACACCAACCATTTACTCTTAATATCTTAATATTTACACATTTCGTCAGTGAGCATTACACGGTTAAATTATTTATGGGTATACTACTATAAGTGCAACTGATTTAAGAAAAGATGTAAGGAACATATTTGCTGATATTT
>NW_028234426.1:20230506-20233006 GCF_977035675.1 Penaeus japonicus | reverse complement strand
TCAGAACGAAATAATCAACTATACCTAACGTTACATCATCGTTGACCTATAAGCCTAGGCCTAACTGCAACATGTGGCTGAAAAAGAAAAATTGAGACCGAAAGAACGCCATGAATTGGTACTTCCTTACAGATATCTAATTGTCCACAATCAAAGCGGCGCAACAGAGGAATTGGAACGTTAGGAAAACAAGTACTATTCCCATGCGACGGTTTAGATTAACTTGTTTCTCAGTCTACAGAGGTTGCGTTTGGTTTCTGTCTTTTTTCTTCTACTATACTTTTTTTGTTCTTTTAGTGATTTCTTACACATCCTCTTCTCCTTCCCTCTCTCTTTTTTTACCTGTTTTCCGACTATCTTTTTCCTCTTCTCTTATTCTTTTCATCATTCTTTCCCTTGTTTTTCCTTTTTATCCCTCCCTCTTCCTGTCTCCTCCTGAGGAAAGAGATAGAAATTCCATGCGGCAAATGATCCATCAGCAGAGGGCGCGAGCGAGGGCTTCCCAGCGGGCCGAGCGGACCGAGCGGGTCAAGGGGCGTGAGAGAAGCTGCCGAGCTTGATCCTTCGGCCAATTAAAGGCTTAGAACCCTTCGGCGATCGCGCGACGCCCCTCCGCCGCTCCCCGATCTTCTATCGCCGCGACTGGCCTTGGCGATGACAAATGGTGGCAATGCGTCCCCGGCGTGTCAGCGGGCGTTCGTTTTAGCGTCTCCCCCCCCCCCCCTAATTACACGCTGAGGGGAGTGAAGTCTGTCAGCGGCGCCGGAGATGTGCTTTCCGTCACGCTGACCTTTCGCTTGTCTTGGCGAGCCGTGAGGAGGTGCAGTAGACTACTTTTTATATCTTTCTTTTTTTTCTCTTTCCCTCTCTATATATATGTGTGTGTTTTTGTTAACGATATTCTAGCTTTTGTTGTACGTATTGTTTAGTTTGATCTCCATGGATATTAGCATTAAAGAAGGCAAAGAACCACAGCAATGAGTGTCGCAAGATACTCCCAGTGCAGGATAATGACCGGAAACTAAAAAAAGATATGTCATCAGCATGAAAAGGGATTTTGTAGGGTTTGCCACATTTGCAAAAAAAAAGGTCTTGCAAGATGTCAGTTCAGGGGTTGTTTTAAGAAATGCACGTAATAAAAAAGCTAATGCCTAACGAACCAAATAAAGAAATATATATATGTAGGATGTAATGCTCTATACGTAATATCAAAGGATCGTTATTTGAATATTCTTTGAGAGTTGAATTGTAGAGCAAGAGACCTCAAACGTAATCAATGTACAAGAAAGTAAAAATCTTCATGAATTCGACCTGACAACAACACTGAACTCCTGAGCAGGTTCATTCGCCTCAGTACGACCGCCATCCGCTTCGGAGTCATACGGAGGTCAAGGGAAACGCAGATCTGTGACTGGATCTTTTGACCGTATCGTTTTTTCCCCTTTTGTGTCCTTACAATGAGAAGAAAGGAGAAAAAAAACTAATGTCATCAAGCGGGACTAAATATAGCCTCGGTATTCCTTGACTACAGCGTATCCACGTCTAATCCCAGCAAATTGCTAGACTGACAAATCCGCGATTAATCTTTGCGAACCAGCAGAACGGCACACGAATCCCCGGATCGATAGCTGAATGCACGAGGTCTGGTGCCGAGAAACCATCGCTAACTTACAGACACATGGACTCGCCGTGACTCACTGCCCTGGACTTTGATTATCATGTCCTTGAAGGGTCATCCTGCAGTAGAGTGATCTCGAGCTCGGAGGCTTGTATATCATATTTACTGCTATGAGATCTTTTTATTACTACTATTATAGCCATTGTAGTTTGGGTTTTCATTTTTCGTCTTTTACTGTCTCATTTTTCTTCCGTGGTTCGAAGAATGTGTCCAAATTGACACTCATTATTCCATCGATACACAATAAGCCCAAGTATTCCTTTTTTCAATAATCTAGTAGCCTCTTTTTTAAAAGAAGCTACTCTTTCAAAGCCGGTTTTGATATTGTCTTTAATTCCGCGCGATTCAGTTTTATTTTGTTACGTTCTATACTTCGCATATAAGAGACAAATTACCTAACTATCGGCTGTATCCATGCTGCTTAATCTATAGTTTACATCGCATGCGCGTCCCATCGTAATTTCTGAATCATATTCTATAATTGCACCGTCCTTGATCGGAATCAGACGAGTTCATTTCCGTGATATGATAGAATATAATAGAAAACAATTGAGTTTATAGTGAAGTATGACCCTATCAAAACCACTATATAGGTAATTGAAACAGTAAGAGAAAATTATTTGAAATAAAAACACATGTAAAATCTATTTCAAGCTGTCATCAAGTATATATATATGTCTATATATATATATATATATATATATATATATATATATATATATATATATATATATGTGTGTGTGTGTGTGTGTGTGTGTGTGTGTGTGTGTGTGTGTACATATATATATATATATATATATATATATATATATATATATATAT
>NW_028234426.1:20220506-20225506 GCF_977035675.1 Penaeus japonicus | reverse complement strand
ATCATTATCATAGTTATCGTCATCAAAGGGTGTAATTGAACGAGACGCCAGGTAAAGATAGAGGATGTACGAGACAAAATGAATAGCTGTTTTCTATATTTTGAGTTTTATTTTGAAGTTATTTGTGTGTCTGGGTGTGTGTATCTTTGTCTGGCTGCCATGCGGTAAGGAGGAAAGTGCAGGTCATTAAAAGCTGAACTTTGTCAGTAACTGTTTATGTAACCACGGATGAAAACGCCATGAGCTTGGATTAAAGCATTATATACAAAGTCAGTGACGGCAACAACTGCCCCCTTCTCACAATGTCTGTGTTCTCAGCGGACAGTATGCAGTATGACAGGCATGTTTTTTTTTCTCATATGTGTGTATTTTTCAAAAGTTTACCTTTCAAAATTTACAAACACTACATTCTCTTGTTATTCATCATTTTTAGTAATCACGACAGAGGGTGCATATCGCTAAGATTAAAGGTAAATCGAGGCAATAGGAAAATCAGACGCAGGTATTTCACGCTCGTAACATTTATTCACGCTAATCAGAGTCCTCCACGATTTGCGATCTGCTTTAGTTAAGCAGACGACCAAAATGGCAGAGGTTCAAATTGTATGTGGTCGAGAAAAAATTACTGGTATCGGCAGACTTGTTTCAACTTGTAAGGTCAATCGCTTTTTTTTTTTTTTTTTTTTTTTTTTTGCCAGCTGAATGTTTTGTTTTGTTTTGTTCTTTTTTTAGTTTTTCAAACATTTATCAGTTTACTTCTTAGTTTATCTATTACTTTATTCGTCTATAAGTTTACTAATTTATTTGTTCACATTATTCTTCCTTCTACTACACATTGACCTTCCGCTTCTATCAATATCATTTATCTATCATCTCTTTTTGCTGATTCCTTTTATATAGTGTAGCTTTACAAAGCGTTGCATCATTTTAGTATTTTTCATCCAGTGACTGATAAAGTCATTCGATTAACTTCCCGCCAGGTTCAACATCACCGCCGAGAACGCGGCCAGCTCCCTCTCGAGACTCAACACGGGCATGGACAACGAGAACTGCCGCAAACTGACTCCTGTGGGATGCAAGATGCCCGTGTCAGGTCCCTCTTGCTCCTCGTCGTACCCTTACAGGACCATCGACGGCATCTGCAACAACCTCAGGCATCCGAAGTGGGGTTCTGCCATGAGGCCCTTCGTGAGGTACCTTGTGCCTGCCTACGAGGACGGTGAGTGGGCGTTTGACTGCCGTGCGTTGATGGACAGGGCTATGGCGGTGCTAGGAGGTTTGGAAAGAAAGACAGTCGCACAGACAGACAAAAAAAAGACAAAGAGAGGGGGGGAGGGAAGGAGAGAGAGACTTTTGACTTTGACAAGTTCATTGAGACAAGTGGCTACTAACATCTAAAATGATGAGGTAAGACAGGTTATCCTCACCCCAATCTTAGTCCCTCATTGGCCTCACATATCTTTTACAAAACCTTACAGTTATATCAACATGTTGAAATATATACAGTACAAAAGGCGGATTAATCACAAACATGCAGAGTTAAATCTTTACATCTCAGGAGAGTGATATAACAGTATAAATTATCACCCTATCTTCTGAGGTCACATAGTCACATACTTGAATATGTAACGTATATATATGTTACCAAGAATACATATGTTCCTAGAGTAGAGAATTTATCAGTGTCAAGAAAAATTATTCATATTCAATATCATAAGTGATATTCACCGACATCTCAATAAAACCCGGCTCGGGCTATCATAGTCTCAACAGAAGAAAAGAGAGAGAGAGAGAGAGAGAGATAGTGGGGCGGAGGCAGAAGAGAGAGAGAGAGAGAGAGAGAGAGAGAGTGGGCGGAGGTAGAAGAGAGAGAGAGCGAGAGAGCGAGAGAGAGAGAGAAGCGGGGAGAACAAGGGGAGAGAATCCGTTCAATCCTAACACATCAGTCCGACCACAATCTACCCTGTACGCCTATCACCAACCCACTTTGACGCACGATCCTCTCACCCTAATCAGTACCTCCCGAGCGACGAATGGGTAATTGAGCTTCACCAGAAAGCTTCCTTGAGCAGTATATGGAAACATAGGGGCGGAAAGGGTGGGGAGCATTGCCCCGGCTGCGTGAGTGTGTGTGTGTGTGTGTGTGTGTGTGTGTGTGTGTGTGTGTGTGTGTGTGTGTGTGTGTGTGTCGAAGTGAAGCAACTTAATTCCTGTTTAGGATTTCTTTCTCATGATTAGATAGAGACATCAAGTTAAAAACATGCGATTTCAAAAGTTGAATTTTTCGTAGAACTATTTGATGCTGCTCATCAAAAAAGAATGGATTACCTTTATTATTACCCTAGACCACTTTTTTCTAATTCGATGAACAGAAATAAATGCAAAAATAAACCTATAAAGATCAATTTCTTAACGAATATATATCGTGCATGTCGGACTAATCAATGAAAATACTTGAAAAATAATTTCGGCTACAAAGGATCGAGCGAACACGCCTCTCGTTGAAACAGAACTAACAAGTTCACAGTCAACCGCCTTCAATAAGTACTTGTACAAGCCATATAAACAGCCAAGCGGAAGTGTTCACTATAACCGGTGACTAGGGGAAAACATCTATAATGGTACCCTCTTAGAAATAATTATGAAGTCAGTGTTACATTCAAACTTACATTTATAACTGGAAAAATACAGCTTGTGGAAAGACTAGTGACAGGCGTCAATAGGGAAGATAGGGGATCAGAAAAAGAAGAATAAAGACAGGAGACTGCGTCAATAGACCACAACTTGTGTCGTGGTTAGTCATATTGTTTCTACATTCTATGGGACCATATCCAGAATAACAGCAATAGCAATAATGATAATGATATATTCACTGTAATGATAAAAAGGATAATATCGATAAAGATCATGATCATAATAGTAATAATAAAGAAATGCATAACGGTAATGACAATAAATACAACAAAATGTATTGTTATTGTGATAGTGTTAATAAAAAAAATAATAATCCGGAGAACAAAGATGACAGCATTGATGAAAATAACAATGACGTTGATGATATAGACACAACTGATAATTTTGTGGAATCCCATAAGACGCTCATTTATGAAGGGGAAAAAATGTCATTGCCCCTTTTAAAGAGGCGTGGCACATCCATGACAGCAATAACTCATCCAGAACCCATCCCTTCACCCCCCTACCCGTACTCCGCCACTACACCCCCCCCCCCCTCCGGAAGACTCCCACGCTGTCTTGTTGCCTCAACGCGAGTCCCTGAAGCGTCATTTACATACGTCGTTTACCCCGTTCTTGCCCCCTCTTCCGTTTCTCCATTTCATTTATCTTTTTCTCTTTATATCTTCGTTTTTTTACTTCTTTTTCATATGGAAACATTTCGTGTATTAGTTTTATTTTCATTTTTATTTTTTCTTCTTTCTCCTCATCATTTTTATTCCTCTTCTCAGCCTCTTTTTTTCCATATTTTTCTTGCACAGTTACCATTGCCCTTATTATTATGAGGATGATCGTTATCATCATCACCATTGTTTCCGTCATCATCGTCTCTATTTTCATTTTCATTTTCATTTTCATCTTCATCTATATCTTCATTATTTCCATTATCAACACCATTATCATTATCATCCTTATCTTAATTATCATAATTATTATCATCATCATCATCATCACCATCATCATCATCATCATAACCTTCATTATCATAATCATTATAATTGTTATCTGTTATCATTATAATCATTATCAACATTATTATTGCTATTATTATTGCTATTATTATTTTTATGATTATCATCAACATCATAACCCTTACTATAATTTCATTAATATTGTTGTTCTTGCTGTTGTTGTTATTGTTATAGAAAGAGAGAGAGAGAGAGTGAGGGAGCAAGATAGATAGAGAGCGAGGGAGAGAGAGAGATTAGAGAGAGAGAAAGAGAGAAAGAGAGACAGACAGACAGACAGAGAAGAGACCGACAGGCTGATAGAGAATACAAGGAGATTAATTTAGTAGTCATGTAGACACAATTATCAGTCATAAGGCAGTTCGTAGTTCTCCTTTTAAATGAGATGGAACGCCAGGCAATTACCAATGACCACATGGCAGAATAAGGTAACAAATGATTTTAAAGATTTTAAGAGCTAAAAACATTAAACATGCGTTTCATATATCATATTTTAGAGTTTCACAATATATGATAAGTGTATGTTTCTGAATCTGTTTGTGACTACAAGAAACCATAACTGTTATCTCTAGGAGCTGTGATTGTTAAACAAGGATAGGTTATCAGGTAAATAAAGAATAAAGCTATTTTCTTTAACCGTTGCGTGACCATGAAACTGCTAATTTCCATCACTTGCAAACACAGCCGTGCGCATCTCGATGCTCACTTGTTGACCGCAGTTCTCATCAGACCTAAACCCAAATTCTAATGGATGTTGGGCTCGGATCGGCTTCGCAATGGCTGCAAATGCTCTGGAGCAATTTGGTAATTTTCTTAGAGGCGTAAGTGCTGCGACATGGACCACCGACGCAACAGTGGCTGGGCAAGACAACTGGCGGACTGTGGGAAGAGGCAGATTCATATACTTTGCACACACACACAAATATATATATACATATACATATATATATATATATATATATATATATATATATATATATATATATATATATATATATATAATATATATATATATATATATATATATATATATATATATATATATATATATATATATATGTGTTATTATATGTACATATTAATATATATATATATATATATATAATATATATACATATATATATATATATATATATATATATATATATGTGTGTGTGTGTGTGTGTGTGTGTGTGTGTGTGTGTCTATATGTATATATATATATATATATATATATATATATATATATATATATATATATATGTATGTATGTATATACGTATATGCATAAATGTGTATATGTTTATATATATATGTGTG
>NW_028234426.1:20183006-20205506 GCF_977035675.1 Penaeus japonicus | reverse complement strand
ATATATATATATATATATGTATATATATTATATATATAATTATATACATATATATATATATGTATATAAAAATGTATATATGTATATATATATATATATATATATATATATATATATATATATATATATATATATAGAGAGAGAGAGAGAGAGAGAGAGAGAGAGAGAGAGAGAGAGAGAGAGAGAGAGAGAGATTTGTATACATGTGTGTGTGTATGTGTGTATGTATGTATGTATGTGTGTATTTTCCTTTTTTTCGGTGTTTTAAGCGGATTAACCTAAAACTGTTTTTCATTCACTCAGAGCAACTTGCGTCTCTACGCCAGCTGAGCTTGGCAGCGCTAGTGTGTGAGCACACAACAGTGGAGTACCTTCAGCCCAATCCTTTCCTGTCTACCAATACTACTGGGTTAGTCTTTCCTAGATTGTAACATATAATGAAAGGCTTACCAAATACTGAATTTAGTCTTTGACCATAACATGAAGATATTTGCATCGTCAGTTCTGAAATTTGACTTAGCAACACCATTGTTTTCAGGAACAAGCCACGCCGGTGTGCCACATATCCAACTCTGGATGCTAGACTTTGGAAGGAGGAAAAGAAAGAACCAGAGTATGTATAGTATTTCAGTTTATCACTTAGTTTAAGCAAGTGTGAAAGATGAACTTGAAAAGACATTGCAAATACTATTAAGTGTTAAAGTGTACAAGTCGGTGTAGCACAACTATCAGCATTATCATTATCATCACATTATTTGAATATCATTATCATCATTATTATTTTACTACCAATTCTATCATTATCTAATATCAATACTATCACTATTATCAATATCACTGTCATTGTCGTAAATGTGTTGTTACGTAATGAGACGTTGAAGTTCACTTGTTTTTGATCCCGTATTGCTCATTCCACTGTTCAAAACTTGATGCTTAAACCCTCAATTCTCTCAACAGACCCCAGTATGTGTGCAAGGGCGTGGGCGTTTGGAAAATTCTCCCAGGTATTGACAAGTGGTGCACCCTCAACTGCCTTCAACACAGCGTTTCTTTCTGCCCGCCTACGCATTGTTATTGCTATTGAACACTCGATGTTGCCTTCGACTTTGTATTGCGATGGGAGGGTATTCGTGCCTTGGGAATTGCCAAATGAAACACCTCTGCTTGAGGTGAAGTTGAACCGGGCTTTTATTTGGGCATTAATTCAAGGCTATGCATTATACTGATATTTTTTTCTGTTGTGACTGTAAAATATCACAAGATTTGTGGCATTATTAGCTCGCTGAGAAGTAGCAGAACCGTCTAGTAATATTTAGCACATAACATTTCAATGCGATTGCATATCATACCAATAGCAAATTTCAACACATGGTATTTATGCAAAGGACTGTCAGAAGAAAAGGAGTATTTAGATGTTGCAATACTAATATGAAGTAATGTAGGAGGTAACAGTATGAATTGACTCTTTACATCACACCATACGTTGGTGCATTAAAATCCCTTGTATGATCTGGCTTTTGTATAAACATGCATAATTACCATGCACACAAAACTGGATAGGTTCGCCGATCCAGTTTTGTTCCAGTTTAAAAAAGGTTTTCAACTATTAGGTTTATTTTGTGTGCCAATATTTGTGACAAACTATTTATATAATACATTTTATTACAAATATGTTGTCTTTATTTACAAACCATCTCTTTCCATGTTCCAAGTTTTAATTTTAAGCGTTTTCTTAAACTTCAAATGTTGCAGAAAACTATTTCAAACATGATTCGATTTCATATTAAATATTGTTCTTACTTTAAAATTTTGATAATAATTGTATTTGTTACCCAATATCTGTTTATCAAAATATTTTTCAGTCATCGTTAACGTTTCATTCATTTTCGTAACACTGATTTAATAGATTTATTGATCTTTCAATCTACCGTCAGTTATTTTTTACCAAGAAACTAGATTTTAGAATCTGTTGCACTACATATCAAAAGGATTGTCCGTCGAAGTAACTACATAAAAGTATTTATTTACAAACTCTGCAGGCAGAAAAAAATGCAAATACCGACCAGACTTACTTATTCTACCCCTACAATCCTAAATTTACCCTCATCTACCTTTTAATTGACCAATCTGCCACAAATCTATTCTTAGCCAACCCTAATTTCAAAACAAAATCTATTCATAATCTATCATCACCAACCATAATCTACCTCACACTTCCACCCTTTACAAAAAGAATATACTCTTAATCTACTCTCACTCTACCCCAGTATCTATCTTCGCTTTCTCACTGAAATCTAATGCGTAAAACTCACCGTCTACCGGCAAGTTTTCCTGGAATCCTCCTGAAAAACTCACAAACCAAGAACCAGCCATTTAACTAATAAGCGTGGATGCCTGCATAACCTTCCTCGACACAGGGAAAAATCGGCCATAAATATAAAAGGGCAACTATTCTGCCCATATTAATAAGGTCGTTTATTGCTTTTTTAAATAATATTCATCAAATGCATATTGGGCATCAGCAGTGAGCCAAAATAGTGTGAAATATCTAAGTACTGTTATGTAAAGTGTATGATTTATCCTAAGTGTCAATTATCCTATCCCCTTCGGATTCTGTTGGTCTACACACATACTGCAAACAGACTGAACATGACCTAAGGAGGTACATTTTCCACGGATCAACGTAGTAGTCATATGATTAAACTACCAGCCATATATGTGATCGGTGGTGCAAACACGTGATTCCTATATTAAGCAGTGAAAAAAAATATATAAACGATAGCCAGGGCCGGAGAAGAGATGTATGGAAGGAATATTTCATAGCGTAATCTTTAAGTCAAATACTGAGCGATGTCTGCGTCAACTTGGATTGGAAATATTAATAGGAATTTGAATGACAGGCTTTAAAATTTCTAGGTTTGCAAGAGACCATTTCCAAGTGTTCATTAATTCAAAGATATGGCCATACGAAAAGTGATATATGAGTTAAGAGCATTAGTCCATGGATAACAGAAAATATATATACAGGAAATAGATCCCTTCTTCAGTGCAAGATGAACAGTAACTTAGATATAAAAAAATACCTTTAAATTCATGCAGATATAACAACACGAGACCATAAAGCCTCAGAATCATAAGCATAACCGAATTCAAAATTATGAATTATATTGCTTCGTTCCTTAATCAATTAAATGGTTTTAAGTGATTCCGATTCATGCCTTTATAAGAAGTTCCGTAATAAATCAGTGTTATTTCCATTTGATTATTGACTTGGAACTTAAATTGTATTACTCCCAAAGAATCGGACGATTTGTAGCTGGAACAGCAAAAAAACTCTTTTTATGGTACTTAAATTTCTTTGCATCATGAAAACCATGGAGTACACATTAAACGAGTCTCCCATTGCTAAACAACAGGCCAGACAACATTTTCATAATTTTACTCTGTAGTCATAAAATTAAGTGTAAATTTTTTATCTATTTTTGATGAAAATGATATCTTCTCTGAAGTTAATTGACTTACCTCACTGTCAAATGTATCTATTTTCATAGTAGCTCCATATATGTTATTTGTATTCCATCAGAAAAAATGCCACATCTAAACTTTCTTACCAAATCAGGTTATGAGGGAAAAAAAATACTTTTTGAGACCCAACTTTATTCTGCAGTGCAGACATAAAATTAAATATAAAACTGCACAGTACCTCTTAACAAGCATGTCATTAGAGATAAGTCCATATATTTATAAAATATAGTAATTATCTATCTTTTAGAATTTTAAATAAACTACAACTCAAGTCTAAACACATTACCTTTTATTTTGTTTGATTTTTGCTTATGAGTTTAAGAAAAAGTATGAGATTGCGGTTTTCATAATCTTTGCAAAATCAAATTGAAGTTGGCACAAAAGTGTTAGGTTTCTATTCATGACTAGGTGGTAATTGGCATGATATCACTTAATGTGTATAATACTGTCTATATATTTATATATATATATATTCATATATATTTCAACATAACTTTTATGCCTAATAATTTAGAGAATGGATGCTGAATTACAATCTTCACTTTACCACAAGCAATATCAAAAATGTACATATTATTAGGAGGACTACTAATGCAAAAGAAAGATCCATTCAACAATGACTCTAGATCTCCCTTCAGAAGGAGAATCCTCAAAGCACTGGTTCATACCCAACAAACTTCATCTTTCTATCACAAAATGTATCCCACAGGCAAACTCTATACAACCTGAAGTCTTGACAAACCTGACAGAGTCCAGTTTACTTAGCTTCTTCTCTGGTAATATCTGTATCTCGTGGCTCATGGGGAGCAGGCAACTTCTCCCATGAGGGCTCAACTCCCCAGATTTCACGGCCATACTGAGCAATGGTTCTGTCACTAGAGAACTTGCCAGATGAGGCAATGTTCATGATTGCCTTGTGGGTCCAATCATTTGGCTTTTGGTACAGCTTGTTAACAGAGTCTTGGCATTTAATGTAAGACTCAAAGTCAGCAAACAGGTAGAAGCGATCATGATGCATGAGGATGTTGACCAAGTCTTTGAATTGGTCAGGGTTGCTAGGGGAGAAGAATCCACTGCTGATCTGGTCAATACACTGACGCAACTCTGGGATGCGATTGTAATAGTCATGAGCATTGTAACCACGTCGCTTGAGCTCCTCTACTTCCTCAACATTCATGCCAAAGATGAAGATGTTTTCCTTGCCCATCTCTTCCATCATCTCAATATTTGCACCATCAAGAGTGCCAATTGTTAGTGCACCATTAAGCATGAACTTCATGTTGCCAGTACCAGAGGCTTCAGTTCCAGCTGTGGAGATCTGTTCAGAGAGATCAGCAGCTGGGATGATCTGTTCAGCCAAAGTAACTCGGTAGTTCTCCAAGTACACAACCTTCAGTTTATCCCCAACAATAGGATCATTGTTCACTACACGAGCTACAGCACAGATGAGACGGATTATCTGCTTAGCTGTGTGGTAGCCAGGTGCAGCTTTACCACCAATCATAACTGTGCGAGGTACAAATGGAGCTCCTGGGTTGGCCTTGATGCGATTGTACATAGTGATAATGTGCAGACAGTTTAGCAACTGACGCTTATACTCATGAATACGCTTAACCTGAATGTCAAACATGGAGGAGGGATTCACCTTCACACCATAATCCTGCTCCAGCTGTTTAGCAAGACGCAGTTTGTTTTCTTGCTTTGCTGTTTGCACAGCACGGATGAAACCAGCATCCTTAGCAAGGGGTTTTAGTTTGGTTAGCTGATCAAGATGCACAACCCATTCTTCTCCAATCTTCTCTGCAATTACATCAGCAAGAGCTGGATTGCAAAGCAGAAGCCAACGACGAGGAGTGATACCATTGGTCTTGTTCTGGAACTTTTCAGGACTCATTTCAGCAAAGTCCTTGAAGATATCTCGCTTGATGATCTCAGAGTGAATGGCAGCAACACCATTCACAGCATGAGAACCCACAATGCAGAGATGAGCCATGTTGATTCTCTTTTCACCATGTTCTTCCACCAGGGACATACGCCTCATGCGTTCCATGTCTCCAGGCCACCTGTGAGAAAACCAGTTATTATGAGTACAGACATGGGAAAAAATAATAAATTGCATAGACAAAATTTTATACAAATAAGCTACTGAATGTTTTCGGCTAGTATTATTGTATTTCTGGCATTTCATCTCCACTGCATATAATTAACTAAAATTCAATCTGAAAGAAACCTGTCAAATTTCTGCTAACACTGTAAGGAGATGTTTTTAATCTATAGTTAACCTTAGAGAGAATACTCTTGTAAAACCTGTTTAGATCTTACCTCTTTGAGACTTCTTGCAGATGGAAATGGTTGATCTCATAGATAATCTGGAGATGCCTTGGGAGAATGTGTTCCAGCATGCTTGTGGGCCAGCGCTCCAGAGCTTCAGGCAACACTGTGTGGTTGGTGTATGCACAGGTCTTCACACAAACATCCCATGCCTTAGCCCATGGGAGCCCTTCAATGTCAACCAAGAGGCGCATCAGTTCAGGAATGGCCAGGGAAGGATGAGTGTCATTCAGCTGGAGTGCTACCTGTAAAATGAACAAACCATACTTTTAAATTCCTGTGACCAACTAGGCCATGATTTCATTTGAATTGTTGTGCTACTCTTGGTCTCAGTAGGTTCAAGACAAAATACTATTCTAATATATTCACAATCTTAACCCATTAGCAGCGGATGGCATGATTTGCTGCAAAGGCAGAGTCGGTCATAGACTCGGATGGCACCGTGCCAGACATGTAATACAGCCATCCTACTGCACAAACATTTTTTTAATACCACAACCAATGGGTTAATGTGCAAATCTATTAGACTTTGGTAAGTTAGTTTGACAGCAGTGACTGAAAATTGTTTTTGTCATAGTGCAACTAGACAATGAAATGCACAAAAATATCACAGAAATATTAAAGGAACCAATTGTAGTTTTGGTTAATGAGCTTTCGGTCAGCATCCATAACAAGAACAAGACTAAAGATCCATGCCTGCAAATAATGGAAAATCTAAGTCATGGATATTCATCTCTGAATATATTATTAAAAGCTTAATTATAAAGCATTGAAACCATAAAAATAAACATATAATCATAAAAGTAATGTCCCCCTATGAGTAATAATGAATCTGGCCCATCCAGATGTACCTTACACTGACAACATGAGCCAGCCTCTAAAGAGTGAAATTCAAATATATTTAAATATACGGTCTATTCACAAAATCCCTAAATATAGTTAATTCAATTGTTTTTGTCAATGTCAGGGGGAAAATACACTACTCTAAACTAGTCCTACTTACCTTTTCTGGGAATGTGTCAAAAGTCGTGCGGACATGGTCTTTTGAGCCGAACTTTGAGGCTTTGAAGCGCCTAATGATATCCTGAAGAGTGGCAGCAACCATGAAATATTCCTGCTTCAAGCGAAGCTCTTTACCCTCAAAGAAATTGTCATTGGGGTACAAGACACGTGAGATGTTCTCAGCAAAGTTACGGTCAAGGACAGCCTGGATATAGTCACCATCATTGACTGAAATACAATTATTATTTAGTAATTCAATAAATACATGGAACTTTTTTTGTAATAAGAGTAAAAAAACTTTCTTTTTACAGGTATACGGTTGTGTATATTATTGCAGAACAGTAATGATTTGCAATATATAAAAAATAAGCCTATTGATATTTTATACATATTATCTTGTCAATTAAAGATTATTATAGCTTTTAATCCTGCTGTGGACGGGAGGAGAAAATCAAGCCATTCATTCATTCTTGCTGATTTTCTTAATATTTGCACATTTTCCCAGTACTACTATTGAGTATATTTTGCATCAAGATTTTTTGGGGTACCTAATTAGGGAGGAACACCACCACCTATTTTTTTTTTCAAAATACCTTCCCGCTGGAGCAAATAATTAATCTGCACATCATGAACTAAACTGATGAAAATATTTCCCTAGACTGAAATGATATAAAAGAGTATTTGTAATCTTCTTACATAATTTTATAACTTGGGTAACTATCATCTATCTGAAAGCCATCTATTTAAAGCAAAATTAGCGCCATCCGTACCTTACCACTACTCCCAAATCATCTCCTTTACATTCACTCACTCATCTTGTATCCAACCAGAAACATGATTGTGATTATTCACAAATATATAGGGGACTTGACTAATGTCACCTGACTTTTTGCCAGCAACTGGAATGCCATTTGTTTCAGAAAGGTATGATGTAAGACATATATAGTATATGGTAAAAAGCAGAAAAAACTGCTTGACCAGTGATAGTTATGCCATTATTAGATGATTATACCTTAATTATATAGTACCTAAAATTTTCCCAGAGCACTAATATTCTATACAAATATAGGTATTCATAACCAATCTTTAATCAATTTCTTTGCCCACACCCTAACCCTCACCCTCTGCTGCAGGACAAGTAAACAGACGTTTAGAAATGTTTCTACAATTCTATTCTCACAATATAATATCTAATTATTTATCTAATCCTATCAGTTTTACACTTACAGAACTTCAAATTGAAGTTATTGGGGGACTTTGCAGACCACAGCCTCATAGTATTCACAACATTGTTCTTGTACCCAGGAATAGGGTTGTCGTAAGGCATAGCAAACACAATCTGCAAAAGGGAAGTAAAAATTTGCAATCAATATCAAAGAGGAGTCAAAACACTCTTTCACCTATGCATTACTAAAAATTAATACTTTTCTTATAAAATATAAAAGCAAGAGAAACATCAGCATCAATTTCCAAATCAATAATACAAGAGGTATTCTCATTCTTCACGATGAAATTACAATGATTAGATACCATAAGCAATGTAAACTTAAATTAGCATCAACATCTCCAATATCTACTTGGGGAGACCTTGATTTTGTGAGAGCAATTAAATTTTCAAGTAGAATTTTCCTTTTGCTCACCTGAGTATCAACCCATTTCTTGCCCTGGGGTGTGTCCTCCACACGTCCATAGAAGTTAACTGGGATCATGTACTCTGGTCGTGCCTTCTCCCATGGGTTGCCATAGCGCAGCCAATCATCAGGCTCTTCCACCTTTCATAAAGAATGAAAAAAATCATTCAGACTTTAAAACATAAGTTTAACATCATGCACAATGGACAACTATAATGAATATACTTCATGATGTGTTCTATATAGAAGATGCACAACAAACGGATAATATTTGTAACAGTAAATATTAAAATGGATTTCTTAAAAGCTTTGTGGCTTACCTGCTCTCCGTTTCGGATCTTCTGAGCAAAGATACCATACTCATAACGGATGCCATAACCATAGGCTGCCATACCCAAGGTAGCCATAGAATCCAAGAAGCACGCTGCCAGCCGCCCGAGACCTCCATTGCCCAAGCCTGCATCCTCCTCCAGAGATTCAAGTTCCTCAATATCTAGACCAAGTTGATAGAGGGCTTCATCACAGGCCGACTGAATGCCCAAGTTGATCATGGTGTTGGTCAATGAGCGGCCCATGTAGTACTCTAGGGAGAGGTAGTACACACGCTGCAATAGGTGAAAGGAATTATTTCAGATGATTTATATGTTAATAATACAAAGCAATTATCACACCATTGTAATGTATTCTGTTTAACTATTATGCAGGGTTCAAGCAAATGTGAATACATTGCCTTTTATATTCAAGTATGTGGGAACTACAATTAAGAGGATGAATGAGCTAATATAAGAATAATAATAATAATATCATTCAGTACTTCAGGATAGGCAGTTTATCTGCCACTGTGTGTGTTCCTGTGCCACTGCAACACTGTGTGTGTTCCTGTGCCACTGCAACACTGTGTGAGTGAGAGTGTGTGAGTGTGAGTGTGAGTGTGAGTGTGAGTGTGAGTGTGAGTGTGCGTGTGCGTGTGCGTGTGCGTGTGCGTGTGCGTGTGCGTGTGCGTGTGCGTGTGCGTGTGAGTGTGAGTGTGAGTGTGAGTGTGAGTGTGAGTGTGAGTGTGAGTGTGAGTGTGAGTGTGAGTGTGAGTGTGAGTGTGAGTGTGAGTGTGAGTGTGCGTGTGAGTGTGAGTGTGAGTGTGAGTGTGAGTGTGCGTGTGCGTGTGCGTGTGCGTGTGCGTGTGCGTGTGCGTGTGCGTGTGAGTGTGAGTGTGAGTGTGAGTGTGCGTGTGCGTGTGCGTGTGCGTGTGCGTGTGCGTGTGCGTGTGCGTGTGCGTGTGAGTGTGAGTGTGAGTGTGAGTGTGAGTGTGAGTGTGTGTGCGTGTGCGTGTGCGTGTGCGTGTGTGTGTGTGTGTGTGTGTGTGTGTGTGTGTGTGTGTGTGTGTGTGTGTGTGTGTGTGCGTGCGTGCGCGCCAGTGTTTAATACTTATTTTAATCACATTTGTTTTTACTCATACATATTTTCAAAGACCAGTTAAATATTACTTGCACCAACAAGTCTTATGAATGTGCCTTTAACTCGTAAAAACTATCCAGTCATCAGCGATGTAAATTTAACTTGGTTAACAAGTAGTTGAAGCTAGTGTATTCCCCCATCCACCACTTAAAGGGCCTGTAGTACGTTCTATCATCGTTTGGAGTTGGAATATTATATTTTCGCTAGCCAGATGATTCTGTTCTCTTGAATTATTTATTAGTCATTAATTTCCTCTTCTGTAGTGACTTTATCCGAGCTTCCTTTAAACGTGTTTGTTTTACCCCGTCTCTCTCTTTGGTGATGTCTAACGACATTCATTAAATTCATTGTAGTCATACATGTCCCTCGACTTGAAATGTAGACAAACTCCTTTTAGATAATCACTCGAATATATGACCGCATCTTCTTAAGTTCGCGAAAGTAAAATTACTATTTTCAGTCTTATCTTCGTTCCGGATGAGATTTCTATGCCATTTATCCATTGGATCACACTACTATGCATGTACATGAAATAAGTAAATAATATAGTAAACATCTCACTTGGGCCAGGTCACTGTAAAATGCCAGATTTAGCCATTATTATTCGTTCTGACGGTGGAGTTGCCAGCGCTTCTCGTCGCCATGGTAACAGACATGGCGTGATCACGTGACATGATCAGCGAGTGTTCACATGATGCTAACACTTGTCGGTTAGACCACATTTTGGTCAGAGAAATTGTAACTATAGTGAACTTGACAATCGGCATCATCTGCAGAAATAGTGGCTATTTTTCGTCAATTTATGTTAAACCATTATTTGTCTCGTACGATAGATTTAAAGTAGTCATTTTTTCACATTCCCTCAAAATTTAAAATTTAATACGATTTTAAGCGATAAATAAATCATAAACATCACATCATAACCATAAAAATATACAAAGCAACACGAATGGCACCTTTCATAGCTTTGTAACCATCCCAAGCATCTCATCCTGGTAGTTGATGCCTCGCACCATACAACGCCGGGAAACTGGTCCTAAAAGTCAAACTTCTGGCTGCCTCTCCCGAACACCTGCCACATCACGATGATTTTATTTAGCTCCATCTGTCGATTTTCCCGATTAAACACACTCATCGAATAGTAAAAATCTGTGAGTGTGGCTTTAAAAGCACGAAACCTGATACAAGTACAAGCTAGCGAGGCATTCCCGGCTTTATGTTGTGTGTGTGTGTGTAGAGACTGGAACACTTCTTGGACCGGAGTGTGTATTCGAGTGTAATAGCAAGGAGTGTTTTAGGTCTTGGTTCCCGATTTTGCTTTATCTTTATGAGCAAACACGATGTCCGATGTACCGAGACAGGTATTAAAATCGCAATAGGGAGACAACGTCCAATTTCATACACGCCTTAAAAAAAAAAAAACGGGCAGATACATAAAGCGGGTCAAGAGGAGCGCCAGTTGAGCAAGTGCACAGTGCTTATCTTCCTCCCTTTGCTGACCTAAAATCATTGTGTAAGATATGTAATTTACCTTCAAGCCAGGGGCCGATGAACTCGACCCTACCCCCACATAACACTGGAGAGTAGAATGGCATGTCGAAATTGGGCGCTCTCTCTCTGACCTGATCCAATTTCATATCGATGCTCGAACAAACATTATATTCACAGAACATACATCTTAATATGTTCGAAAGTGTGCATAGTGCCATTCAAACGATTTTCTAAGCCTTTATTTCAACACTTTTCCCTTCCGAGAAAACACATAAAAATGACAATGAATAACTAAAACAATACCACAAGGAGAGAGAGAGCAAAATAAAGTGACGAACGAAGGAACCAGCAAAAGAGCTATTTTTAGAAGACTAAGTGGCGGATGGGAAGGGTGTTGCACGGTCAAGATAGGGTGACACTTGAAAGATGGTGGATAGAGACGGCTGGACCCTTCAAGGTCGTACAATATCCCCTGTGCTTTGGCCTCGGCAGGAAGGGGGCAGGGGGGAGGGCGTTGGATGAAACACAGTAGGAATGCACTGCATGTAGCCTACTGTGTTGCACTGTTAGCGCATGAGCACGCGTTTGTGTGCGTGTTTTCTTCAATTTCTGACCCTCATTCGAGGAGTTTCACAAATAATCAAATTTGCATTTTCTCACCTTAACAGTGAATATATGCTTCCCCTGAAACCGGGAGCTCGTACGACAAATATCATTAGTGTACGGTGTGAAGGGGGGACGGCCAGAGTGCAGATTACTCCTTCCTGTCGCCCGATTACGTATCTCTCCCCAATTTTATCTCAAGGTTCTTCCTTTCATTTGAATATTTCTTTAGTCACTACTCTCTCTATATATGCATCTACCATCTAGTTAAATTTCATGCCCACCATATATCCAGGTGTGTGCATGCATATGCGCGTGTGTATACTGTAATTGCCTTAGTATATGCACCCATGAATCCATTTATGTGCCAATATATACATAAACATATACATGCATATATCCATGTGTACATGCATGCATACACCCATGTGTACATGCATGCATACACCCATGTGTACATGCATGCATACACCCATGTGTACATGCATGCATACACCCATGTGTACATGCATGCATACACCCATGTGTACATGCATGCATACACCCATGTGTACATGCATGTATACACCCATGTGTACATGCATGCATACACCCATGTGTACATGCATGTATACACCCATGTGTACATGCATGTATACACCCATGTGTACATGCATGTATACACCCATGTGTACATGCATGTATACACCCATGTGTACATGCATGTATACACCCATGTGTACATGCATGTATACACCCACGTGTACATGCATGTATACACCCACGTGTACATGCATGTATACACCCACGTGTACATGCATGTATACACCCACGTGTACATGCATGTATACACCCACGTGTACATGCATGTATACACCCACGTGTACATGCATGTATACACTCATGTGTACATGCATGTATACACCCATGTGTACATGCATGTATATACCCATGTGTACATGCATGCATATACCCATGTGTACATGCATGCATATACCCATGTGTACATGCATGCATATACCCATGTGTACACGCATGCATATACCCATGTGTACACGCATGCATATACCCATGTGTACATGCATGCATATACCCATGTGTACATGCATGCATATACCCATGTGTACACGCACGCATATACCCATGTGTACACGCACATAACCATGTGTACACGCACATAACCATGTATCCATACATTGATACCTGCTGATCGATCCATCCATCCATCCATCCATCCATCCATCCATCCATCCATCCATCCATCCATCCATCCATCCATCCATCCATCCATCCATCCATCCATCCATCCATCCATCCATCCATCCAGCCATCCATCCATCCAGCCATCCAATTCCGTTTTCCGAAAGCCATACAGAAAAGACGATCGATCAATCGAGAGACAGAGAGACAGAGAGACAGAGAGACAGAGAGACAGAGAGACAGAGAGACAGAGAGACAGAGAGACAGAGAGACAGAGAGACAGAGAGACAGAGAGACAGAGAGACAGAGAGACAGAGAGACAGAGAGACAGAGAGACAGAGAGACAGAGAGACAGAGAGACAGAGAGACAGAGACACAGAGACACAGAGACACAGAGACACAGAGACACAGAGACACAGAGACACAGAGACACACAGAGAGAGAGTGTGTGTGTGTGTGTGTGTGTGTGTGTGTGTGTGTGTGTGTGTGTGTGTGTGTGTGTGTGTGTGTGTGTGTGTGTGTACGTGAGTGCGTGTGTGCGTGTGTGCGTGCGTGCGTGTGTGTGTGTGCGTGTGTGCGTGCGTGCGTGTGTGTGTGTGCGTGTGTGTGCGCGCGCGCGTGTGTGTGTGTGTGTGTGTGTGTGTGTGTGTGTGTGTGTGTGTGTGTGTGTGTGTGTGTGTGTGTGTGTGTGTGTGTGTGTGTGTGTGTGTGTGTGTGTGTGTGTGTGTGTTTAAACAACTTAACACAACAATTACTACAAAACATTCTTAAGCATAATGACAAACAAGCACAACCCCTTTCGCCCGCACGTGTTTCTCTCCCCCCCCCGCCCCCCCCACTAATCCTCCATGCGCACCTACAGGTATGGCATACACACTCGTTGCGGTTCATGACAGAACCGGTTCGCTCGTAACGCCGAGTAAACCTTCAGTCTTCCTCCCCTTTTTTACCTCTTGGGGGCGGAGGGGGGTGTATATTTCGTTTAGGAATGAAATCAAGGTTGAACCCTGAATTAGTTCGAGGACAAATGTTCACCTAAGTGATCAAAAATATTTATCCAGGAAATGAGTCAAGACGAAAAAGAAAGTCATCTAAGTGTAAAACAAAAATGGATCTGGCCACCTATCCCCTTTAAATCGCATTCCATCGATTCCCATGGTAACTTAAATGACAGTCACTGAACCCATAGTACACTATCGAGTAATATGGGTAATCCCCCTTCTCCCCCTTCTCCCCCTTCTCCCCCTTCTCCCCCTTCTCCCCCTTCTCCCCCTTCTCCCCCTTCTCCCCCTTCTCCCCTCCCCACCGACCCGTCTACAGAGCAGGCCAAGTCTGGGTTCTCTGGCTCCGCCCTTCATCTGCCCTTGAGGATGTCCTGATCGACCGGGCACTGGTAGGGCGACGGTGGGCGGGGCCAGGAGAGAGAGAGAGAGAGAGAGGGAGGCGTTGCAAGGGGTTACAGCAAAAGAGGGGTCGAGATGCACAAAGAACAAGGAGAAGGTTACAGAGGAATAGTACTGCGGTGTGGTAAGTAAAGGTAAAGGCACCAGCGGACAAACACCAGCGGACAAAGAAGGTAAAACTGTCAAATACATACATGCAATTATGCCAATGCCAAATCGCGTTAGCAACATGAAAAGCACCAGGCTGCATGGCACTGGCACATAATACGGGAAATATAGCAGACGGTGCCAAATTGCAGGAGAGCGCATAAAGGAAACATGTTTGTTCGTGGACCTACGAGTCGAAATGAGTATATCATCGTTTATATGCCGAAGAAAGCATTCTATTCTCCATTTCTTATTGAAGCAACTGCAAAGGGAAACTTTTGCTGTTGCAGCCATGGAGCCATATAATTAGTGTGGCCCCAACAGCGACGACTTAATGCGAAAAACAATGCTTAATTGATTCTTGCATAGATCTTTAGACTAGAGGTTCCAAAGTTGGAGCGCGCGCACCCATAGGAACATGCGAAGGACTTACAAGGGATATGCGACGTGCTCGTAATATCTAGTCATTTTTTCATTCATGTTTATTTTATGAATTTACTGTTCTTAAAACCTTATCATTAATTTCAGTGCTGTATCTTGCTCAATATGTACTTTTTCGAAGTCTAGTAAATGCAAAACGTCAAGGTGCACGTGGTTGCCTCAACTTTGGAAAACACTATCTTGGATATAACGATTCTTATTAAGTCCCTGTTTTTAAAACAATGCCGTGGGGATATACGAAGGGCATTCCAATTTCACCTAATGTTGCACCTGAGGAACCGTGTCCGCCGGATACCCACATTTTATCTGAAAAAAAACTTCCAACCTGGTGTTGAAACTTGTTACATTTCTTACACTGCCACTGCCATATGGCTTGTGACATTTTGGACCTTTGGTCTGCTATACGAGTATCTTCCTCTAGTTTAAATGGCTGCTCCATGCACTGAAAATAAAACGCTACATGGATAATGTAACGAATGACATCAGACATCAAGCTCCATCTAATACAACTTTCCCCAATATACATTAACTCCGATACCAACAGACCTCGTCTGGCTTACCTACCTTATCTTGTTGCTAAATCTGGCTAAAAGATGAAGTAACTCGTGTCACGGTAACATTCCTGGTAACATCCGTGTTTAAGACACAACATAAGATTCAAAAAGCCTATAAGAAGCCTCTACAACGTACAATCAGAACAACGTATTGTTTTCTTCTCTATCCCGTTTGTTTCAAGTGGCATCATCCTTGAAGTATTATTTTTCCTTGTTTGCTCGCGCTTATATTTACAGTTCAGCAATAAATATAAATTTTCCATTTAGTCTCAACAAGATGTTGCAATATAATTTTCTGATAACTCGGGACAAACATCATTAGGGAAAGTGGGTTATCAGCTCTGAAATAATCGATTTGCTCACTTGTTTTTCTTTTCTTAAGAGACAGCGTATCATCTTTGGCGTGAGTTCGTCATGGCAACTGGATCCGAGGGTTTCCCACAAGTCCGGTTTTGAGGCGCTACTTTCAGTGCGTGTAAAAATGAATGACTAACGTAGCACCCACTTCCTCCCGTATTAACTCTTCCGCTCGCTCTCCTTAGAGCAATGCCATCCGCAAATCGTCACTTTTCGAAGTATCTGCATAGTAACAACCGCACTAATCATACACCCATACCCTCAACTTACAAACCAAACTACCATACGTCAAAACAGTCGCTTACCCACATTCTTACAAACCCCACAATCCAAGCAACCATTTCCATTAAGCCTCCAAACAGGTAGGTCACCTTGTCGGTCCTGTTTGACCTTGACGAAGTGCGGACATTGGCTAGGTCATGCCAGCAGGTGGCTACCTCTGGTACGATCTACCATGAGCGTGCCAAGTTAGCGTAATCCCCTTAAAAAAGAAAGAAAAAAATGAAGGTCCTGCCAAACTGTCTCACCTTGTTATTCTTTGACTGGGTTGCAATAAAAGCTTGTCCTGTTTACAAACATTTTAACATTTCTGACTCTTGACACATGTAAACATGTACACCCATTCATGCACATTATGTATTTATGTATTTACATACATAAATAAATGAACAGATATATTTTACCACAATATTTTACAAAGTATAATACATTATATATACAGATAGAAAGAAAAATGGATGTTATATCAATGAACCTATGTTATTTCCAACACCGGACGGAATAGTGGTGAGCGAGTGTGCCAAGGAATCAACACGCCTCCCTTTTGGCAAGGATCAACGTTTGAGAGGCAACCTGAGGGTGGCATGACCAACCTAATCCAAATTTATGAATTAAACATATTTCACCATTAACTCAGTATCGACTGCTTTCCATGCAAAACTTTGCATTAGTGCATATAATAAAATCCTGAAATGAACCATGCGCCGCTTAGGCAAGTCAGAGATCAATGACCTGCTTGTCTTCCTCGATGAATTGTACCCAACTATGATTTGTTATCTTCCTTCTTTGCACAGCGAGCCATCTTATCGATATCGGTCATTCACTTAACAGTGTTTGTTTCCTGCTTCAAGTATACGATAAGATTTCCATAAAAAATCGCGAAAAAATGAGATTACACTTTGAATTGAACTTAGTCTACTGACATATCGAATATAGACTGTCGTTGGTATTCGGGCTTGCATTTCCTCTTTTTTAAGTTTATCAATTTTGATGATTTAAGATTAAACAAGAATCCCTTTATCATCACCATGTCACATTTCCCAAGATCTTTGCTTGCGGGCATGGTTGCTCGACGTCACGATCCCCGGAACCCATTTTTTGTTAGTTTAAAATGGTGTCACTCTAGAACTCGCCTTTTATTATTGTTTTGAGGTGACAAGCGTATCATTAAAAAAAACAATCATATTCTTCTCAAGATTCATCATAAACTTGCTCGTAAAGCTTCTTTGATGTAATAATGAGCAATGCTAATCAACCAGTGCGATGTCACAAGGAGACGCGGTTATATCGTACCTCGAGAACAAAAGTAATTCCGGTTACAACATACAAACGGTCACGTAACATGACATCTGACCTTTGCAAGGACGCCAGCGCATGACCTCTCCCGCCCGCCAACGCGCCCGCTATCCCTAAAATCAATACAACACAGGAAGGCGGCAGTGTGACCCTTCCCTTCCCAACCTTCTCAACCGTGTCTTGTAAATGTCTGTCGTCCTCTATCCATTCGCCCCATCCTCTATCCATTCTCTCCTCGATCCACCACTCGTCAACTGTCCCCTCTGGTCCCCTTCGCCCCCTTCCGCTCATGCTCCCCTCCCCATTTTTCCTTGCTCGCGCCCTCCCGTTCTACCGAACCGTTTACCTGCTTTATCGCGGCCCGAACCAAGACTGTTAAACGTGCTGATTATGTTACTGTATAACTTCACCATTAAACATATCGCCTTTGCTGTAAAAAAAAAATAACCATTAAAATCCATAAAGAGAAATAATTGTCGCCACTGTTATATCGCATTTGGGACGGACCGAATGCCCAGGTTAAAAGAAATTCATCACAAATATGAGATTTTACAACTTACTGTGAATCTGAGTGTGTGCGACAGTGAATCCGAATGTGTGTGCGACTCTGAATCCGAATGTGTTTGCGACTGTGAATCCGAATGTGTTTGCGACTGTGAATCCGAGTGTGTTTGCGACTGTGAATCCGAGTGTGTTTGCAACTGTGAATCCGAATGTGTTTGCAACTGTGAATCCGAGTGTGTTTGCGACTGTGAATCCGAGTGTGTTTGCAACTGTGAATCCGAGTGTGTTTGCAACTGTGAATCCGAGTGTGTTTGCAACTGTGAATCCGAGTGTGTTTGCAACTGTGAATCCGAGTGTGTTTGCAACTGTGAATCCGAGTGTGTTTGCAACTGTGAATCCGAATGTGTTTGCGACTGTGAATCCGAGTGTGTTTGCAACTGTGAATCCGAATGTGTTTGCGACTGTGAATCCGAATGTGTTTGCAACTGTGAATCCGAGTGTGTTTGCAACTGTGAATCCGAGTGTGTTTGCAACTGTGAATCCGAGTGTGTTTGCAACTGTGAATCCGAGTGTGTTTGCAACTGTGAATCCGAGTGTGTTTGCAACTGTGAATCCGAGTGTGTTTGCAACTGTGAATCCGAATGTGTTTGCAACTGTGAATCCGAGTGTGTTTGCAACTGTGAATCCGAGTGTGTTTGCAACTGTGAATCCGAGTGTGTTTGCAACTGTGAATCCGAATGTGTTTGCAACTGTGAATCCGAGTGTGTTTGCAACTGTGAATCCGAGTGTGTTTGCAACTGTGAATCCGAGTGTGTTTGCGACTGTGAATCCGAGTGTGTTTGCGACTGTGAATCCGAATGTGTTTGCAACTGTGAATCCGAGTGTGTTTGCAACTGTGAATCCGAGTGTGTTTGCGACTGTGAATCCGAATGTGTTTGCAACTGTGAATCCGAATGTGTTTGCGACTGTGAATCCGAATGTGTTTGCAACTGTGAATCCGAGTGTGTTTGCGACTGTGAATCCGAGTGTGTTTGCAACTGTGAATCCGAGTGTGTTTGCAACTGTGAATCCGAGTGTGTTTGCAACTGTGAATCCGAGTGTGTTTGCAACTGTGAATCCGAATGTGTTTGCAACTGTGAATCCGAGTGTGTTTGCGACTGTGAATCCGAGTGTGTTTGCGACTGTGAATCCGAGTGTGTTTGCGACTGTGAATCCGAGTGTGTTTGCGACTGTGAATCCGAGTGTGTTTGCGACTGTGAATCCGAGTGTGTTTGCAACTGTGAATCCGAGTGTGTTTGCAACTGTGAATCCGAGTGTGTTTGCAACTGTGAATCCGAGTGTGTTTGCAACTGTGAATCCGAGTGTGTTTGCGACTGTGAATCCGAGTGTGTTTGCAACTGTGAATCCGAATGTGTTTGCAACTGTGAATCCGAATGTGTTTGCAACTGTGAATCCGAGTGTGTTTGCAACTGTGAATCCGAATGTGTTTGCAACTGTGAATCCGAATGTGTTTGCAACTGTGAATCCGAGTGTGTTTGCGACTGTGAATCCGAGTGTGTTTGCAACTGTGAATCCGAGTGTGTTTGCAACTGTGAATCCGAGTGTGTTTGCGACTGTGAATCCGAGTGTGTTTGCAACTGTGAATCCGAGTGTGTTTGCAACTGTGAATCCGAGTGTGTTTGCAACTGTGAATCCGAGTGTGTTTGCAACTGTGAATCCGAGTGTGTTTGCGACTGTGAATCCGAGTGTGTTTGCAACTGTGAATCCGAGTGTGTTTGCAACTGTGAATCCGAGTGTGTTTGCGACTGTGAATCCGAGTGTGTTTGCAACTGTGAATCCGAGTGTGTTTGCAACTGTGAATCCGAGTGTGTTTGCAACTGTGAATCCGAGTGTGTTTGCGACTGTGAATCTGAGTGATATAAAAAATACAAAAAAAAGAAAACTACAGTCCAGACACCCTTGCTCCCTCAGCCCAACATGCATGTGCGCTTGTGTCCTGCCCGGGCCCGGCGAGGGTGACCCGAAAGTATATTTAAATTGTGCAACGACCTCAGTTCCCCCCAGCCCTTCCCCCGCCCCCAATGCATCCGCCCACCAGCATCTTCGTCACGACACACCAGACCACTTGCTCTCCGTCATGCTTTTGTGCCTCAATACCCTCTTACATATCAAATGGTGCGAATCAAGGCTTGATGTATGAACGTGCGTCCCACATCCCGAACGCTACGATCTTGACTGACACAATGTTACTTCCGTGACAACTTCCTAGCAACATTCTCGACATACTCTTGAGTATGAATTTTGTACTTAAATAACGCGTGTCCAAATTACTACTGTACATGAAACTTTGACATTTCTTCCCTTCTCTCAAATCATTCTAACAATAACAATATAGGAAGCAGTGCAATAAAGAAAACGACAGGCAGAAAACGACAGGGAGACCTGGGCGACCGCCCGAGGGCCAAGCAGCCACTACGAGAGAATGGGGGGGGGGGTGAAGGGGACGCAATACAAGGCAGTGCCAGAGTACTATTGCTGGTCGTTCAGAGCACCTAGCAACACCCGAATCATGAGAACTTGGCAACCTCGTGCAATGATGCCTGGATGGACCCTGGCTTACCTCTGCGTCACTAAAGCCTCCACTTAGTTCTCATCCCTATTCATCACTATTCTAGTGACAAAGTCTAGGGGTTTGATATCAATTTAAATGAACTAATGTTTTCCGTTTCTCAAAACAGATACGTATACGTATTGACTATAGCTGAATCGCATGTAGACAATACATTTTTTTAAGGAAATGGATCGCGGCAAACAAATGCACGCACACAAATATATACACATATATATATACAAACACATATACAGGGCCTTCAACTTTAAGCTGTTCCCTTAGTAAGTAAGCAACATCATCTGCGCTCTTCCCATCCGCTTTGAGTCTCTCATCGAAAAGGGATCCACAGATTTACAATAGCCAAACCAAAGCAAATCATTTCAGTTGTCTGTAATAATTCTGGTAATCCCTTCTATCTTTTGGCAGTCCAATGAACTCGCTCTGAATGATAAAAGGCGTGACTCCTAGACTCAGTGCCATACCCCCCCCCTCCCCCAAACACACACACTTGCATCTTGAAATCTTTAATTCGGTTTCGTTTTTTTTAATCATGTCAGCCACATAGTTCACTATAATTTAACTACATAGTGCACTATAATGTAAGTTGCATATCTCAATTTGCAGAAACTAGTAGTGCTTGCTTGTTCACATGCAATATTTCATTTTCGAATGAGAAAATGCTCGTTCCTTTAGTCTGAAGGGACTTGTGCTTTCGTACGCGCGGGTGTATATCACTGACAGGATTTTCGTCAAAAGCTGCTTATCGTAACTCCATGGTAGCGTAAATCTTTAGTTTTACATTTCAGAGCTACTCCATTTACATTAAAAAAACTTAATCCGATCTTTAATAAAACATGGAATAAAAAAGACAAAGGTACAACTACAGGATAAAAGATGAAAAGTAAGTGCGCCGTGAGCCATGCAAGGCGAGAAGCAGCCCTTATCAACAAGAGAAACCCCATCGTACGGTGAAACCTTGGCAACATTCCAAGCCTCCCTTCTGCCTGGCGACTTTCCTTTAATAATTTCTTGGGATTTCAAAACTTTGTATTTTATACGAAGTAAGCCAAAACGGTAATCGCATGAGATGGTGTTATGAATTATATAAATTAAATGTTTATCAACATGCACCATATTGAGGTGTCACTCTTAATGAGTACCAATGTTATAGTAATTTAGCTTTTTGTTTAATTACTAGGGCTTTATTGATAAAATTGCCCATCTTTAACCAACGACCAACTCCGGCTTCTCTTCGTTCACGCTCTAAAAGGACACCTCACTTGTCTCGTACGAGCAGCACCGGCAGAGGTGAATGCCCGGAAAAAACTACTTTACGTGTTTACTACTATAACTAGGATATGTCACCTACCTTGGGGTCTTTCTCGTAGTAATGTTGTTGAGTTCTGATCCATCTTGAGGTGAGATGATCTCTGATTGTGTGAGCAAGAGCGAAATAGTAATCTCGCGGAGTTGCCACGTTCCTGTCCTTTACCAACGTATAATGGAGATGTCGGTTGAAGGTTTTCTTTACGTTTCCAACATTCTCAACTTGAGCAATCCCTCTAACAGAGATCTGCTTCCTTTTCTCCAAGTCGGTCTGCGGGGCGGCCATCCTGACAAGCGTGCTCCTTCACCTCAGTCCAGCCAAGCACTGGTGGAGTGTGCAGACGACGCGTCGTCACCATCTCCTCAGG
>NW_028234426.1:20148006-20178006 GCF_977035675.1 Penaeus japonicus | reverse complement strand
TATATATATATATATATATATATATATATATATGTACGTGTGTGTGTGTGTGTGTGTGTGTTTATTTTTCATATACCTTGATGGTATGTTTATTCTATAAATGTTAAGTCCCGTTAAGTTGTTCCTTAGTGTACTATTTTATGCTATTGTATATTCCAATGTTGTAAAATAATAAACTATCTATCTTATATTAGCTATGGAAATATTATGATTTCACCATAACTCTTAAAAAAAAAAATCCCGCGTACGGTCTTGTTTATATATGTGCGTGTGTAGACATACACTGACTTATAGACATATATTTTTTTTTCACAAATATATATCTTAACGAACAGTTGCACCTTCTTTGAGAGACTTTTTTTTATCCCAGCCTCTTCATTAGGCCTTACAATTTAGCATTTGTGTTCCGTTGTTATTTGCCCTTAATCTGCGATATAAAAGATTAAATTATTATTAAAGAAATTGATTATCCTAGATGCTTGCTTTGTAATTTTATTAATTAAAACATAAGAACAGAGGGATGTCTTTTGATATATTTATTCCCGCGAATATAAATATTTAGGACAAGCATCGCGTCTGAAGAAATCAAGTGTCCGATACCTATCAGTCACCTATTATTATAATTCATACCATCATACACCCATTATATAAATTACAGTTGAAATTGAAATATATCTAAAACATTTTATTTATAGTCAGATATAGTTTATTTGTAACAGAAAGTAGTAAAATAATAGTATACATATTTATCCCGGGCACGAAGACAAAAAAGACTCTTTCGGAGGTATTGTTGTTGTGACGAGACGAGAGGCGAGAAGGAAGAGCCAATATGTGTATTTAACATGTATTTAACCTTTTTGGTGAGTGCAGGATACTAGATTCCATCAATCTTATGCAAAGACTAACCCCGATGAAAAGAATAAACATAAGACAGGACCTGTATATGCAGTATTAAGCGAAGAGTTACGATATTGTGATGATCGAGATTTGGTTGTGACAACACCCTCGGAAACAATAGTTATATTGTTTCTTATTTTACGTTGTAGATTATGCTTTTTTGTCATATATCGATTAATTATTTTAGATATTCAATTGATGTTCAAAGTGAATGCATTTACTTGTTTTGTCATAAGTCTGGTGTACGTTTTTTTATTAATTACGTGACAATGGTCAAATCCCACATCTGTTTTCTGCTATTTTATTTGGGTTATCTTCTTTCTTGTAGGTCAATAAACATTGTTCTTCATTTCTGGTAAATTACTAGTGGTAAATTAAGTAATAGCCATGAATTTCATACTTCTTGTTACAAGAATCAGTATAATGGATAAACAGATTGTTATTTCAGCTTGTCTGAAGTTTCACACCTATAGTATTAACACCATAACATTTATTTTAGGTTTTAGGGTATTTGATTAATGGTATTTGAACCAACTATACCATGCTTATTTGGGGATATTTGTTTCAGATGTTTTTTTATCAGTATATTTCTTTAATCGACCATACTAGAGTGGAACACTTCATCAACAAAATACAATCCAAAAGAATGTTCTTTTATAACAAAAGCTTCGTAAAAAGGAATTCCCGGTGAAGGGCATCAGGATAGAGGCCTCCTAGTTCTTGCCACTCAGGCCCATAATGATGCCCAATTATGTTGGTTACAGCAGTTGTTATAAATCACTTGTTATGATAGGGTATTCCTTTGGCTTGTATTTTGGAGCCGAATTGATGCTAAAAAAAAATTAGTTAATCATACAAAAGGTGAAAGAATTAGGTGAAGGTAGCATAGTATATCTGGAATAACTGAGATCCTGGTTGTTACAATGATTGTTATAAAGCATTTGCTGTGATAGAATATTCCTTAGGGTCATGTTCCATAACTGAATGGCCACACATAAGTGTGGTATGCTTAAGGAAAATAAATATATGAAGTAAAAGCTGAAAGCAGTGAGTTTGTTGGTAACATTGGTACAGTCTATCTGGAATAAATACCCCAAATTTATAGTGAAAATGTTTTAGTGTAAACACAATTGGTGCAAAAATTCTAATTAGTGTTATTTCATAAGTTAAAAGAAATAGAATTATAATGAATTAGGAAGTGATGGTCTGAGATAATTTTGAATATGGTAGTAAAAATGGAATTAATTGTATGGTCACAAGATATATGGCATTGTAAGATAATACCAAACAAGACAGCCACACTGTTTACATTCATGAAAGTGCTATAGTCTTATACACTAGTGTTGGAAATATCAGTAATGTGGGGATACCCTTGATTGCAGTTTATTTAAGGTTCAAAGATTCTATCAGCAGAGGAAAACAGACCTCATTATCTTGAACTATCTTAAATGTAAACAATAATGTAAGTTCCCTAAGAAGGTTACAGATGGCATTACATGTGACAAGTAAATTAGGGACTAGTTAACCCATTGGTTGTGGTTTTAATTAAATATGTCTACAGTTGGATGGCCGGTTTACATTGTTTGGCGCGGTGCCATCCGCGTCTATGACCAACTCTGCCTTGGCAGCAAATGATGCCATCTGCTGGGTTAAATATCCTTTGAATGATGCTATTTCTTTTATTTATTGTAGTTCTTATTATTTATTTAGTATACCTATATATTAAATTATCTTTTTCACATTTCTATACAATTTTCAGTATTAATGCATGTTGAATAATTCTTGCCTCACACAAATCTACCAAAATTGTTGTTGACTGTCACTTATCTTACATAAAGCTATCAGGGTTTTTTTACTACTCCTGTCATTTGACCCTCTTTGCAAACCAAACTATGTGTATTTGTGCTGAATGGGACTATGGATATTCCCAGTTTATAGTGGATATTGTATGAAATGTTAAACTTAGGAATTATTTAAAAGATCATGGTGTCATTTTAAAGTGTTTAGAGTCCAAATTTTATCAACAAGTACAGGAAAGACTTCTGATATGACAAATTATACTATGTGAAGAGGGTTTCGGGGGCTTGCACCTGGTAGGAAAGAAAGGGGACCAAGGGATTACACTCAATAGGGAATACCCAAGGAGAAGAGGGTTAGAGGTTAGGAAGGGTTGTTTGGTGTATACAGTGTTTGTAGATAATTTTTGGCTAAGGTTTGGCTTTATTTTGAGAAAAGGAGTTTTATATTCCCCCTGTGTTCCTTCCTCTACTTCTACCCCTGATACCCCACTGGTCCAGCAAGTTTGTTGGACACAAGAGAAAAACAACTCTCAAAACAGATGTGGATGTCTTAGTCAGAATTTAATTTCAAATAAGGAGTCAGACCAAATTCTGATTATTTAATTTTATCTTGATGATATAGTTTTACAAAACTCTGAAAAGACAGGACTGCTTTTGTTTATTTTATACTTTTTTTTCTTCTTTTAATGTTCATTCATATAAACAATGTATGTTATTACTATATCTTGCTTGTATGAGTTCAAAGGTAATTATTTACAATAGGACTGAATGGAGATCGCCGATACTTTATTGAACTATGAGTAATATCTCTACTTAGTGAGTGAGTGAGGATGAAAATTACAATCATAATTACTATCATTGCCATGATAATAAGCAAAATGGGTTTAATTTAAAATCCAAAACATAGATGATACCACTTTCTCCTAGCAAAGAAACCTCTTGCTATAAAGTACTGGCAATGAAGGATGTGCAGGCAGAATGAGAAGAGAAAGGTGACTCAAACCATGCCCAATATCTATAATACCCAGGGTCCCCTCATGATACATGATATATTAAACCACAATTTTACAAGGTAAACAGTATATTTATAGTATTGCTGTACTTTAATAGAAACCAAGGATTAGAAGCAAAAAAAAAAAAAATTGATCAGATTCCAGAGAAACTCTGTAATACAGTAAATACAGTATGTGAAGATACTAAAAGCAATGTATTAACCCACACAGGACGGGTGGTACAGCAGTAGTAACCGCGCAAAGCCAACCCCCAGCGGCCCAGTACATGTGCGGGCCATTCCATTGATTTAGCCTTAGGCCTTCGAACGCCCCGGCCCCCGGACATTCACATTCAGAGATTCCCCCCCCCCTCGGGGTTAACTTGCAGTGTAAAATGATAAATGTTAAATGGTAGAAAAAAATTGTAGGGAGCATTTGCCCAGTGCAGGATACTTATCTCAGAGTGTGGCCATACACAACACACACCTTGCCAGCATTATTGTCACTCTAAACTTCATGTTTGAAAGACTTGGCCTGGATGCGATATTTGATTTGAGAGCTTATGCTTATCTTCAATTATAAAGCCTCCATATCATAGTCATAGGAATGTTGTAGTAGAGTGACATTGTAGTATATACTCCATATTTTCTGATGATGTGGATGTGACTTTATGTAAAGGAAGTATAATTAGGATGAGAGGAGTAAAACTTCTTCCTCTTTTTTATACATGTGATATATATGCTGAAAATTATGTTTGTATGTTCTCTATACACTTCTAAACTAATCAGATCATGTTATGGAATCATCAGTTTGGTAATTCCAAATGAAAACTAAAAAAGATGCTTTTGTTGCCATCCAGTACTTTTTAAGAAATATTTCAGTAAAAGTATTATCATCTTTATGACACTGCTAATGACTGAGAAACAAGTTTAAGTGTGTCAACCCACTAGTACTACCTTAGCATAATGATAATAGTAATGATTATATTATTATGATTGGTATTACACACATTGGCATATTTGTTTGGTAAATTATTTCATAAAAATGAAGACCTGAACAGGAACAGTGATGTTCAAATCACATTTTTACATGCTATAGGGTGCTCTTGGATTAACTTAACTATTTACTGTCTATTGTAGCCTGAATGAATAGTGAGATTTGTTGAATCTTCATCACTTAATATAATGAAAAAAAAATAGATATTAGAAGTTATAAAGTTGTCATTCATATACACTTTTAATTATATCACAAGAAGCAGACATTGCTGGTATGTGTTTTATTAACTAATTTTTTAATAAATGTGAAGTGTAATTAATTTTGTACTATCTACAGAATGAATAAGCAACAGAAAGGATGGGTGCAGGTTGGAGTGAAGTGGGAGTGGAGGGTGTGCCCTTAGAACTTGTTTATCGTGTGCTTCGCCATGTTTCCCTTCGTGACTTGACAACACTTTCGGCAACATGCAAATACCTACGGAACCTTATTGATGAATCTCCTCTTCTTTGGTCTCATGTACATACACAGGTAATTTTTTATTATTATTTCAATTTATCAACATGTTTATGATATAAAGATTAATATATATCACTTATTGTCAGTAAAATGCTTAATCCTCATTGTGTTCATTTTCTTATATTTTCAGGAACTGTGGCCAAATGAGAAAACATGGCACTGGTTTGAGAGGGCAGCTCAGTGTGGAAATGTTGGGGCAAGCATTAAGTTGGCAGTCGCATTACTCTACAATGAAGGAGGTAAAAATTTAAGGTTTTGAATTGTAGAAATTGTATTAGAAAGATAGAAAGTGTATATATACTCTTAAAAATAGATAAACATGTATTCAGTACCATAAGATTTTTTTTTTTTTTTTTATTATTATTAATTTGGAATATGTCTACAAATTTTTTGACAAATTTGATTGAATATTGCTTAGTAATTATTTCTACACATATGTTATCTAACTAAAAATTAAAGTTTGGTGATGAAAAGTCCATTAAACATATTTGGGAGCCCTCTCTGAGTAGATTTGTCTGCAAAATATAGATCTCCAGTACTTGCTCTGAGCATTTGGTATGAAGATATAAAATTCAACATTGGAGAGAATATTTTACATATATGTAAACATTCTATATTGAAAGTTTTTTTTTAATTCTTGAGTTAAACTTAATTCATGGTCTTGATAGCTGAGGAAGGCATACACTACAACTTGGAAACTTTGGAGTTGAATGAATAGGGAAAAGAAATAAAATGAGTTCACTCAAAGAGACCAGAAACTGGTAGAATATAGACAAATTCTCATCACAATCATAGCATATAGAAAAGTGACATAGCAATTAATCATGTTAGTCTAGTAATATTATTTCTTTTATACATGACAATCAAGAAAGTTCTTCCCTCAATCAAGATGTAGCTTGTTGCTAAGGAACATATGGTTAATCCTGTGATACCAACTTAAATACAAATTGCTTTTCTAATACTCCTAATAATCATTATTAGACAGCTAAGGTTATTATGTTTAGTTATTGAAAATATTCATGATTAGTCAGTCTGTGAAACAACATTTTCCTTTTTCTTTCTAGTGGTCTTAGGTGCCAAACCTGTTGTTAATGGTGAACTTGCTGTCACTCTATTTGAACGGCTGGAAACCGGAGGATCATTGTGGCCTCGTTCACAGCTGTGGTTACTCTACCGTCCTCCATGGGGTGCACAGCCACTTTGCTGCAAGCGTTATGTACATACAAGAGTTTCTCATATTGCTCAGGTAAGTTATGCAAAAATGGGGTATTGATAATGAAAGCAAATGATCAATACTGTATTCATTTATATTTTTAAAGAAAAATAAAGAAGGAAATGCTATAGTCACCTTATTTCATATCTGCCAAGAAGCCATGCCCCTCTTCCATAACTAAGAAGTTGATTGGTTGATATACATCATTAGATTTTTTTGATGCCAGTGACATGAACATTTGATATTTGCAAGCAACTCGTGGTTCGGAAATAAGATATGACACCTGCTGGCTGATGGTGTGCGGAGAGGATTGACATGTTTGTTCTCCTGAGCATTTTACTATACCTCTGTGTACAGTCTTTTTAAAGAGTTTTATCAATTACAAGATGATATAGGATATATTTAGCTAATGCAAGCTTTATATCTTTGGTCTCCTTTTAGAGAAAAGACTGCATTTGAATATTCAGTAGTTATTTTGTTTGATGCAGACTTTTAACATCACCATCCTCACTAAAATGCTAATGCATCAAAATCATTTAACTTCATTTTAAGCTAACATTTAACGTAAATTTAATGTTCCTAATTTTTAACATTATCATGCAGAACAACAGGTCTGATTATAAAATGTGAAAGCATATCTTGTGATTATATGGATAGTAACAGGAACATTGTACACCAACTAATAGGCTTCTTAGATATGGTAGACAAACAGAATTCATTGTGGCAAAAGCAGAAGGTATAAATGAGAATGAATAACTTTGTAATACAATAAGTGTAATTGTACATATAGTGTTTAAGAATTCAATAAAATGATAAAAGATGTAAAATATAATTGGGTGAAATATATACAAGGCATCAAAGTAGGTGGTAAATAAATTCTACTGACCACTTGACATCAAAGAGTTATTTCTTCAAACACGTTTTCAAAATTGATTAAAATGGGATGGAATGATATTGATATTGTGTTTTACTGCCTTAGTTTGAAACACTTAATGTACACAGATGACTGGTGCATCTTGGGCAAACCGTGTTTTGAGTCGTATCGCAGAAGTAACAGGAGAAAATGAAAATCCTCATGATCCAACTGCTATCAATTGGATCAAAGTTGCTGCCATGGGTAATGATATGCATGCCAGACTCCTACAGTGGCGGTCACGGTATGAAAGAAGACACCTTGAAGGTTCTTTAGATCCAGGAACAGAATTGCAGGCCAGTCGAGAGTTAAGGGAGTTGTGCCTAACAGGCTACTATCCAACAGCTCTGACCCTTGCCCAGTTCCTTGCTTCATCAAGGTATGTTAAGCTTTCAGTACTCACCTGAAGATGGATGAAATTATTTTCATAGTGTAATTTATTTTTTCCCTATTTTTCTTTTTCCCAATTTGATTACTTCTTGAGTAATTTTTCTTTCTATGGAATATGCTAAGTACTAGATACATGTAAAATTTGATAAACTGTGAAATATGTGGATGTGTTGATATATGATACAGGAATACAGTCATATGTCATTTTCTGTACTGAATATCATGATGTTATATTGTCTGGTTTTGCTTTTTTGCATACTTTCTACAATCAATTCCCTTCATGTATTGTGTATTCCTTATCACATGAGTTCTTCAGTTTGTGCACGTATTTGTAATTAACAGAACTACTGCTTGCAAACCCTTCAGAGGAGTCTGGTTTCAAATTGCTTTTTGTGATATTAGAAATAGACAATATTATGTAACAAATTTGTATGTTGATTGTAAAGTATGGATTTTCACTGACCTTGAAAAAGAAGTTGGATTTGGTTAATGCTCTAAGTTTAGAAATTTGAAGATAGTACACAATAAGCATGCAGATTGTAGAAAGTACAAAATTAATATACTTATGTGTGATAACCACTTGAAAACACAAATTAAGAAATTTATTTCTAAGATCTTTAGAATTTTCTTTAGTAATGAAGTAAGTAGTGCCTCTAATTATTTGATAGAGAAGTGTTAGTATGACAAATTATAATACTGTTATTCCTTCATCCTTAGACATTCAAGCAACCAGTGTCTGCCAGAAATCAGAGAATTCTTTCAAAATAGCCCACCTTCTCGAACCTGGTGTGCTCTAAATTACCAACAACATGTTACCCCACACATGCATCATGTATTGGTAGACTGGTTGTGTGAGGTTACCAATATGAAATTGCATGCGTCAAAAGTGATTCATGCTGCTACACAGGTATTTTCTTTTTATCATGCTATATTAGACTTCACTAGATTTGTTCACTTTGATCACTGCATTCATCAGAATTGCAATTTTACCATACAGTTGAAATTTGAAGCTTTCTGTTCTTGACATAGAATATTAAAACAATTTGATCAAAGAGCATTCATACAAAAGCAAAGTTAAGGATTAGAAGAAACTCTCCTTCAATTTGTTTTGCTTTATTGTTGACCTATTTGTAAGTGTTAGCTCCTGAGTTTGGGAAATTGGTCCTAGATATTGATAATTTTTCACCTTCACTGTACAGATAGTGGAAGCATACTTGAATGTAGAACAAGTCAAGTGTCACCAACTACAACTTGTAGGAATTACTGCTGTACTTCTTGCAACAAGGTATGACTGTTATAGTACTTAAAATGTACCCTTATAAAAACATGTGGCATTTGTACAATATGACAGTTTATATTTCATTTTTTCTTTATTTGCATATAATTCTCATACCAAAGTGGTAGCTCTTCACTTAACTTTTAACTTTTTTCCAGTTTATTAATACAAGGTGGCTGGGTGGGTTGGTCTGGACAGTCAAAATAAAGGAAGACTGGTTTCAAGTACTTATACATCAAAAGAATTGCTTTGACACAAGAAGATTGAGTACCCTAAATCATCAGATGTCAAATGCTAGTTCACTGGTTGGAATGCTTTAACCCATTAGCAGCGGATGGCATGATTTGGTGCAAAGGCAGAGTCGGTGATAGACGCGGATGGCACCATGCCAGACATGTAATTCAGCTATCCTACTGCACAGACCTTTTTTTAATACCGCGACCAATGGGTTAACTTAGCAATAAATTTGAAAACGTAAAATTCTTCTTTTTCATATTGACTTTGCATGAATATTCACCCCACCCCCCAAAGAATTTAATGATTGAGAAATTAACCCTATGACGACGGTGCGTCACACTCGTGTGACACAGCCAAACTCCCGATGCCGGGGCGTCATGCCAGTGTGACGATTACAATGCAATATTGCAATCACCCGGCATAGGGGTCTTCGCATAGCAAGTACCCCATCGGGAAAGGGTTAAGAGTAAAACATGTAGAAAAAATTATTTTTAAATGATCACCCCCAAATAGGCACAAAAAAGGACATAGACATAATATAGAAAAAAATAAGAAAATCTGTTAGACAGCATTTTTTTATTTATAAAATTTCCCCTTGTTGCACTGAAAGCAAGGGAACAGTGAGACAACTGTTTTAATTTAATTTACTTCTTATTATTTGGGTAAAAGTTTATTTCTTGATTCATTTATTTATCCATTTATTTATCCCCCTTTTAAACAAGGTTCATACCTGGAGCATCAATTCTTACTATCAGAGAAGCATCATGGGTGACAGATAATACTTATTCTTACAACCATGTTGTGAGAACTATTGGGCATGTAATGGCAGCTCTGAAGGCAAATCTTGCTTTTCCAACAAGTAGGTAGATGATTAAGGTGTTTTATAGGAATAACTATATTTTAAGTAGAGATTGCTAATAGTTTTCAAAATTCAATTTGTCTTTTAAGAAGAGATAGCTGATGCTCTGAAATATAAAACTGTTATAGAAGGAAATAACAATAATCGAACACTATCTGAAAACATTTTCTGATTTGTCAAATCTTGTTTTTACAGTTCTAGATTATGCCACTGTGTTGTTGGAAAGTGTGCGAGCACCAGAAGTTACTCAAGAATGGACCAGGTTCCTCTGTGACTTAGCAACCACATGTGCTTTCCCCCCAAGAACAACTCTTGCACAAGTAATTATATCTCTTGTAACTGTTTGCTATTAGATGAGAGTAGATTTAAGGTGAGTAAATTGTATTAAGAAACAGTTTTATATTGGCTATTGCCCTTTATACTCTGAAAAATTCTCAGAGCATGGTACTCCATATAATCATATATTTTCATATATATAATTCTGTTTTGCTAGATTGCAAGTTCCTGTGTGATGCTGGGATATATATTGTCTAGATTACCATGGCCAAACTTGCCTGCTGTATCTGGTTTCACTCAACACCAGTTGCTTCAGCCAGCACTGATTATCTACAGTAAAAGGTACACTGCCAGGTTTTACTTTTGTTACATCAGACGACTACTAGTATGCAATATTTCTTTGTAGAAATAGATTGATATTTACAAGACATGTATAAGTGCTGTGGTCTTGTTTCAGCTTTGATTTGGAGGGCAACAAGTGTCGACGGCAGGGGATCATAGACCGTTACAGCATGCCCGCCTTTAGCACTATGCAAGTTGGACTCAAACCAGTACCACTCCTTGAAGACTTGCTGGCATCCCTGGGTCTTTCAGAAGCAGATTACCTCCATATGGTGGTTATGCCACCTAGTCTTGGAGGTGATTATTTACTTGATGCAGTTCATTATGATTTTCATTTGAAATATTTAAGATATATCAGTTTTCATGTATGTTTGTGTTTTAATATTCAATTATTTCCTGTTTTCTTCTAGATGAAGCAGGCTTTTCTGCCATGGAAACTGATGGTCTTGCCATTGGGACAAGGTGTAGTGGTGTTGTTTACAGAACTCAGCAGCTAGAACATGAAGAGCAAATTAATTGTGTGGATTACCAAGAAAAGCAACTACAAAAACAATCTGAACCCAGTTCAAGTGACAGTATGAACAATAGTATCAGTGACAGAAACAGCAGGACTGTTGAGGATAGAGCAGGTGGAACTCATGCAATTGGTGACATAAAACCAGGTGCTCAGGAGCGACCAGATGATTCAAGGATGGATTTTAGTGATAATGAAATGGCTCAGGAATCCCCTGATTTGGAAGTGTCAAACCCTAAAGATGCGTCTTGCATGAGAGCAGAAGGGCGTAATGGTGCCACTGGTGAGAACTTAACAAGGAGACATTACCCATTGTCTGAGGGTGGCACAGAAGGTGTTTGTGCATTAAATCAAGAACAGGCAAGTTGCAATTTAAGAAATCCAGGAGGCATACAAGAAGTCAATCTGATACCAAGTGAAGACATGCTTGAGACTTTAAGTGAGACTACCAGTAGTGAGGAAAGTTCAGATCTACTTTCTCAGACTTGTGAGGATGGAGAGACCAACTATGCTAGAGTAAGCTTGAAGAGAAAGTTAGAAAATGCCTCAACAGCAGAAAGGCCAGAAAAATGCCTGATATTAGATGTGGGTAATTTACAACTAGACTAATTATATTTCAGGCAATAATATGAGAGTTGAAGTATTTTGTTACCAGGTGAGGATATTTTCCAGAAATATGTGTCTTCCAGACTGTGTATACAAGTTTATTCATTAATTTATTGTAAGGATTGTTTTGTGCATAGTGTAAATTTTTTTCTTTATTTCTACTTTTTGTAAGTAATTATAAGAGGATGTATCTATTCTCTCATACATGTTATTTTAATTCCAATTTGGGCATTGACAGCCGTATATGATTTTGACATTATTTTGAATGACATTTTATTAAGAAGAAAATGTTCATTCAATCACAGTCAATCAATGATTTAGATATGATTTTTGAGGACCAGCAGTAGTTATTGTAAGTTGTTTGAGGGTGTTACTTTGTATGGTCCATTTGATTATACTAGGTATGGACTATTTAGTGTTATGCTAACTTGTACATTATTAAGGTGTAGATGATCATTTGAAATCCAGATTTTAAGTGATGTACAGTGATTTTGAGGCACAGAAAAGACATTGTGGAAATTCTTGAATGGTGTCTTGAGAAGCTCCTTTGAATGTCAAGAATGTGTTAAATGAGATGGCAATCACATTACCCCCTCCCTCATGCCATGCTGTAAGAAAAGTTTGTTTACTCTATTTACAGTATGTAGATATGCAAAACATTTATCTTAACATTACCAATGATTTAGGGGCAGTTTTAGCAGATTTCTTGAAGACAATTTACTCTCTCCAGATATAGAATGTGCAATTCCTTTATGTGCAGTAACATTTCTGCAACTCATGATTTTATGTGATACACAGTACCAAAGGCTTCTGGATATGCAGTGCTCTTCTCAGGTAAAACATATACAATGTAGCTACAACCCTGACCTATGAGCATTTTAATTTTCCTTACAATCTCAGTAAGTAACTTTGACCTTTTGTGATTTTGTACAGAAGTGAAAAATTCACCTCATAGAAAGACATTGCAAAGGATGTTATTGACCGGCTATATGTTTTGTCACTAATATTCTTTGAAGTTGATTGTCTTCTTCCTTGTTTTGCTTTAGGTATGAATACAGGTAAGTAACTAGCCATGACAAATGTAATCCAGTTACATTTTCATTTTTTTATCAACATTTTCTTGTTACAGAGAAAGAATAAAAAACAGTATTTGCAATATTTATTAATATCCAACAGAAGTCCTTTGATACCAGGTAAAAAAGGCTTAATATAATTATTTTTAGGATAGAATATGTTAATACCAGTACAGGTATTTCCTGCATAGGAACCCAGTAAGTCCTTCTTTAGTCAGTTCATAAAACACTAAATAGGTCATGCCAATCATGGTGTACAAAAAAACTTTAAAACCTGTTTTGTCACTTGTCTTTTGTGAAAATTAGTTTCCAAGATTATGATCTGCAATGTACTTCTGCCAACAGATTACTCTTTGTGGGATAAATAAAACAATTTAGTAATATACACCTGAACATAAAAAGGGTAAGAACTCAAATCTTTATCCAGGCTGGATATTCCAGCAGTCTTTATTTTATCTAAGTGACCTCAGTTTTCTTGAGGATCCATGAAAAACTGCAGTTCTTCATATTAAACACATTTTTACCATCATGTTACTTCTGAAACACGTGTGTGATACGCATCTGAATGAAAATATTTGTAAGACGTGTGTGGCATTATTCTTACAATTTGTAAGTTGGTGGTTATATATTTTGTGGTTTGGAAAATATTATTGTGCAGTTTTAAGAGCTTGTGTATTGTCTGAGTGGAGGTGGGAGATGATTCATACAGTGTGTATATGATTAAGTTCCAAGGTTTAGTGCATAAATAATATGCATTTATAAAAGGGTGGGAAGTTGAGAACCTGCTATATTTTCTGCCTTTTTTCACAGTATTTTAAAATTTCTACTTAAACAAGTACTTAAATGATTTAGCAACAGGTATATAAATATATATAGAGAGAGATATAGATATAGTTAAATTTAAAATGGTGATGTGTTCAAGTATAATAGGAGTACGAAAACTTGAGGAAAGAAATTGCAATATATGATTATATACATAGTAGCCATCAATACATATATTTTGAAAATCAGATAGAACTACATGCACCATATCAGAATGCTAGATTTTTATGTGTAAGATTAGGGAACCTTAGTTTGTAAAGCAATCTCAGTTACACTTAAAAAAAAGAGCTTATCTTCTCTTGCTTATTTTGGTATAATATTTGTCAATGTAGTACACATATGCCACTTGTGTAAACTACCAAGATAATGGTGGTAATATAAAACTTCATTGCCAAGCATCCTGAACTGTAGTTTCTACCTCATTATGGAGGCAATTTTATATTTCATTAGAATGTATTTACTCAGTGCTAAATGACATTGATAATGAGGTTTGTAAGTTAATTCTACACTGGAATATTTCTATGTGTAAAACCACTGTGATAAACATTAAGAATAAAGAAATAAAAACATATTGTCAGTCAGTCATCCTACACAATTCTTATGCAATTCAAAATATTGTTATATATATTGCAAGTAACAACAATTAGTATGTATAAAAAAATAATAATCTTGATTCACTTTTGATTTTATAAATTGTAATTACTATTGATTAATGGAGATTACACTAAATGACAGTGATTGTTATAAGTACCAACTTATTTTCAAATGGGATAGCATAATTTTTAAGTTTCATTGCCAACTTTCTTCTTTTCATGGAAAGATTACTTTTAATTTCAGTTATTCACAGTTCCTAACATGGTTACTAGAAGAGAAAATATCTTTTACATTGATGTAATTATTTTAAAAAATAGAATGATCAATGGATTGGATAGAATCACTAACATAAAGTTAATGTATTTTTCCTTAAAAATCTAAACTTGGTGAACATTCCTTTTCACAAAAAATTGTATGGTTCAGCTTTTACCAACTTAGAAAAAGAAAACAAAATGATCATAACAGAAATGAAGACAAAAAACTTAGTGAGTAAAAACCCCAATTATCAAATTTCAGTCAAATATTTTATTACCATAATAGTAGTAACTGACAAAACACTCATCACGGTTACTAAACGCTTATGGATCATCTATGTGTAAAAGAAAAATGAAACAAAACCATTTGAGACAAAACATGTCCCCCTCTTCAGAGAATGAATTACCAAATGTTGCATCACATTGACTTTGGATGACAGCTACTCAGTATCAAGCTCATGCAAGTGTGGAAAGTGTTTGTGCATAGACATATCCTAGCCTCACTCTTGAACTTGTAGACATGCCCCATGCAAACTTTACAGCATTTCAGTATCACTATATGGGCTTGCTACTAGTCAAATAATCGTTTCCAGAATTCCTCCAATCTTAGGAACTCTAAGAGTGGCTAATCATTTAAAATTTTGTTGCCCCATCATCTTAGGTCATAGTGGCAATCTCCCAGAGTAATTCATGATGGAACAAGTCAAACACCGACTGAACTCAAAAAGACATTGCAATAACTCAAAACAGAAGGATAAAATCTCATAAGTGTATATACTAGGAATGAAGCTGGATACTCCGGTCTCTGGTTCCTCAGTATATGGCCTCCGTTATATCTCGGGAGGATAAGAGCATCTATCTTACCTGGTATACTGAAAATTGTAATGACTCACCGGTTGCTGCAGTCTGTGATCCTCATCCATTCAGAGGGATGACCACACCCATAGGCAAGACTGGCAGGAATGGTACTGAGACTGCTATATGGCAATCCTTAACCATAGGTTTGCCATCAAAATTTGGTAATTCAGTGGGGATATCATATGCCCATTGCCTTTCTGTCTTTCATCTTGGAATTTGTCTCCTCACCTTTGATCAGGTATAGTTCCTTATTGGGAGGATCAAGGCACCAGGACCAAACCACCTCCCACAGCCAATCACAATGCATAGCATTTTTTTTTTCTAGATTTATATTTGTAGCAAAAACTATGTATGCAATATTTTCACAATTCATTATGGAGACGTTCTTAAAATGGCCTTATGCTAGAGTAATTAAAGATTTATGTTAACACTCTCTTGCTTATTTTTTATTTAATACTGATGACATTAGTATGCCTCAGTCTCAATCTAATTTTTTTTTCTTTTTTTCTTTTTTAGCTCAGAGCTAAACTAAGTCCAATTGAAAAGTTTCACTTGAAGAGCCATTATTCTAAACTATATAATTTGGCAGGAAATAAGGCTAACCCTTCTAAACACAACTTTATTTGTCACTTACATTTTAAGGCAGGGTTTTTTAAGTTCCATAGGATCTTCCCTGTATCTATTCTTAATCAACAATAATAGGAGCAAATCTGTTGTTGGTGATAAGCAAATATCAAAGTAAACTCAACATATGCAAATTCAATGGATAAACAGTGAAGAGAACATATTAAGCTCTGTAAGCATGAAAACCAATAATGCGTGTCAACAATTCTTGCCAATATGTGTAAATCTACTTTCCCCCCTTCCTGTTATTAATGGAATTGATTGGTGTACATGACGTTCAAAGGAAAATCCACCAAATAACAAATATCACATCATTTGAAAAAGAGTCACAAAATAAAATTATAAGTATTCCAAGATTTGGAATAACTTCCAAAATACCCAAAATCAATACTCTACAGAATCAGAATTTGAAGTTTTACTACTGTAAAAACACACAGGTTTTGGGTGTCCAGATAACTTACCACTGCCATTAGATCCTTCAACAATTATCTCATGTCAGCATTTGGAAGGAAAGTGTCTCAGGAAAAACAGATAAAACTATCATCAGTGCAGGTGCTATTTCTTTCCTCAAAGTATTTGAAGGCCTTTACCATAATGTTGATTTTCCTTCAGCATAAAAAAAACTGCAAAAACCCCTCTTATGAATAATGCATTACCTTTCAATATGCTTATCAAAGTGAAAATATGCTAACAGACACAAACTTTTGATTATCCTTTTCCCTTAAATTCCCTGCCTCTTTATCCTAAATAAATAATAATTATTTCAATCTAGATATTCAAATATACTCCACATCCTACATCTCTCCCCGGAATGTGATAAAAATGACTATCATAGTACCTGTGAACTTAAAATGACAAGAATTTTCTAATTGAATGAACTTCAACTCATAACCAAGTTTTTCACATGAGAGATATCTACAGATATCAATATTAAAAGAATTTATAGCATTCTGCAGTACATTTCTGATATCACAGTTAACATTTATATTACTTTCTTTTCTCAAACAATTTTCACATGTACAATTTCTGGCTCTATTGTACTACATAATTAAACTTGCCATATCAATTTAGGGATAAATAAAAATGAAATGAAATTAGGGACATCATCTTGTTCCTTGTAACTTTCATGATCAATTTTTTTCTTTTTTATCTATATGAATTAACATTTGAGGATAATCTTAAAATAACCCTCTTAATCTGCTTAATTGTAAATTTTTATGTGTATTTTCATGAATAAGCACATGAAAAGTACTTTCTACAAATTCAAACTGCCTGACATAACGTTGTAGAAGAAAATTGTCACTGGTGTACAACTAAATATCCTTAGGATTACAAAACATATTTAGAATAAGTTCCACAGATAAATTTCTTTTTTCCATTTTTTTTAAGCAGATAAAAGAATATCAGGATAACAAAAAAAGAATAAAACTGTGCACAATTACGTGCCTGCATTCCCACTCAGAATGCTATATTTGCTGTACAGCAAAGCTAAGGCATTGTCAGACTAAAGAAGACTTTAGCCAGTAGTGCATTTCTGGTCTTTATTATATGCATTCATTATTAATCATTTTTTATTTGAAAAGACACCTGGATCTTGATTTCATTCTTTACAAATATATAAATCATCAAAGATTTATACCTCCACCTTCAGTCTCTGATGCTCTAAAAATTACTATTGCAAAACCCTACATTGTTTATTTTCACACACTTACGTTCACACCCACACACAAACAGGAGGGAGTGAACAGAGGGGCATGGGTGAAGAGGTGTGAGGTGAAGACTGAGGAAAATTGACAAAAAAAAAAAAAAATAATAATAATATAAAAAGTAAAATAATAATAACAGTTAAACAAAGACAGATGGTTCAAAGAGAAGAGCCAGGATAATGCAGATCTCCTAAAACAGGAGGGTACTAATGGCTTAGGTGAGCTTGCTCTTTGGTCGGTGTCCTTTCACAACCACTGGCCTGTTCTTTATGGTACCACGGCGTTTCTTGGTTGTCTAGAAAAAATAAAACAATACACTAGTTAAGTAATGTTGCTAATGATAATCATCTATAGAGAACAATGATGGTGTCAGTAGTTGTGCAGGTAACAGAAGCTGCAGTGAGGATAGTTGTGTTGACAGTCATAATTCAAGCAGCAATGACAATATTGTCATTTTATTATATCAATGGTTTCATCAGCATAAGCTGTGTATGATGTTGAGGGTAATCACCTTCAAGGTTAATTACTTCTTAATAATGATTAGTTGCATATTTCTACAAACCAATAGCACCAATCATATATAACCCTTAAACATTCAAAATCATATCAAATCCCAGAATCCAACTGATAACCAAAATTGTATTCATGAAAAATTATATGTCACACTTGCCAATCAATAAAAACAACTTTTTATATGTAGTTCTAATCACATTCTTTGTATATTGTCTTGGAATAAAATCCTATTCCTATTAAATTTAACAAAGAATACTGAATGCTTTCAATAAATCCTTATTCTTCGAAGGATAACCAGTCAAAACAAGAGCACCTTGAAATCATGAGGTTTCTATAGTACACGTTACATTGCTAAACTACATACTTCATATGAAGGTAATCTATTACATGCAAATTAATAAAAACATGCACTTGAGCTATATGGCAATGTGTAACAGATTCACTGTGCTACAGTATTCAGCGTTTCAAACTTGAAATTGTAATAAAATGCAGATTTCCTCTCTAGACAGTGCAGTCTCGCTGAAAATAAGTAAGACATTTCTAATCAATCACCTTCAACCCTGAAGAAAAGAAATTAAAAGGTGAAAGTGGTCAAATTCTTAACAACAATATCAGTCTTTCTAGCAAGATCACTCATTTACAAGAAACATTAATGTCAGATGGCATAAAAAAAAAACAATATATTACATCAACCTCACTACATGACTTAAATCAACAAAGTAACTCAAAACTCTTTGGAAATATTTATGTAAGAGAAAAACAAAACCACCTAATAGCCAAAAAAAGAAAAAAAAAGAAAGAAAGAAAAAATATATATATACCTGGTATATATTACATTCATTCATCTAGATACAGATACACACATACATACATGTGTACAAATACAAAAATACAGATTGTGTGTGTATGCATGTGCCTGTGTGGGTCTGGGTGGCTGGTTGGGCATGGGTGGCTTGGTGTGCAGGGGTCTTGGGGTCTGAGACCATATGGGATGGATATATGGATATATGGACATATATTGTATTAAGCTCAATAATGTGTGTTTAATCTCACTGGTTAATTTATCTCAGTGAATTGTGCAAAATTCCTGATTTTAATCATAAGCATGATAGTCCCCTTGCCAATCCTAATGGGCCCTGGTGCATTGCATCTTCAGCCATCATATTGGTAAAAAAAATTAAGTATTGAATAATAATGGTTTTACTCATCTGAACCCCTTTAAGATGTGCAGCCTGGGCTGGGCATCTTAACCCTTTCCCGACGGGTGCACTTTCTACGCGAAGTCCCATATGCCAGGCGATTGCAATATTGCATTGATTGCATTGAACAATGACGCCCCGCCGGAACGGGAGTTTTTTTTTTTGTTGGCTGTGGGTGTGGTGCACCGTCATTGGGTTAAGATGTGTGTTTTCCATTATTTTCTAGACTTACGCTTTGATATGTAAGGCTTCAATATGATATCTCAGCAAAGTGATATTTTCTAGCATTTGGTATGATGCCTAGTTACAACTGCAGGAAAAATAACTTAATTTCAACAAAATGAAAATTGCAATATGACAGTAATCAGACCCTGTTAAAATTGCAAATATAGAATAGTTGAAAAGGAAAAGTCTATATGGTATGCCAGTTGTTAATACCTTTGAACAGTGATATACAATTTGCAGTCAATGTGGCATAAAACTCATCCAAGGAAAGTTCATGTCAAATCTTGATAGCTAATGGGTAGAGCAAACAATAATTTCAAAATAAATTGCCATCATTTGATAACGTTAACAAATATTGCTGTTAGCTTATAATGGCATGTCTTTCCTGTAAATTGTTTTTAGTTACTCTTTTCAACATGAATAAAATATTTCCAGCTGAAGTATAGTGTAATCTATGGACAATTGAAAATATGTTGCAGATGTGTTATACAAACATCTTGCTATATTTCTAAATGAAGTGTTGGACAAAACTCAAAAATGTTAAGCATGTTAGTATTAGTTTTGCTGCATGTATACTTATATGCATACACACATACACACACTATATGTATAGTCTCTAAAACAGTATTAATGCATAAGAGGAACATAAACCCTTTACTCACGTCATGATCACTAAACTGCTCCTGACAAGAGTGAAAATAAAGGAAATGAGAGAACCACCTATTAGGGAACTGGGGAACACATGTTACTAGAATGTCTATTTTCCTGGATATTGAGGCAAACTTTAGAAGCCTTTAGCATTACACTTCAAAATCAGTAATACTGTCTTGTAAAAATTATTTAATCAACAAACAAATTCCTCTGCCTAAAATGTCATTAATATAAAAACCACACAAACTATGCATCTCTTAACTTAAACAAGTGAGCTTTTCATATCTTAATGGGAGGGAATGTTGACCTAAATCTATCAAAATGTATGGAGACGTCCCTATCGTTCACACACACATACACTCGCACACATAAAGATATTCAGGATAAAGGCAGTACCTTTTTGGTAAGGTAGACACTCCTTCTTTTCACCTTCCTCTGTGCCAGGGGGATTCGGGGCCTGTTGAACTCATCAGGCTTTTTTACTCTGTTGATTGAACAAAATTTAATCAAAATTTGATTTTGCAAATATAACTTGTCAACATTTTACCTGCAAGTAACAACTATAAATTACCAGATGTTCTGACTATGACACATTATTTGGATTTGTGCTTGTTTCATTACATACCTATAAATACGAACAAGCCAATGCTCAGTTGTGTAAGCTTCTTCCAAGTATGTAAGTTTGAAATCCTTGTTACCAATAACAGCATTACGGGTACGATCAAAACCAGGTGGAGTTCTGAAGTCCAACTATAAAAAAAGATATAAGCATATATATAAATAGAGAGAAATATACATCTAAAAATATACACACACTATAATTCATGCAGTGCATACAATCATACAGTTACAACAAAGGATAGCTTGCCTTTAACTCTCCAAATCTGTAATATGAAAGCTTGTACATCAGACAATTCAGAAGAGTAGATGATCCTTGAGCATCTACTCGGAACTCTCCACGGTCAGTGAAGTAGTCGCTCTCCTGAGGAAATAAAGTAAGCATAATTATACTCACTGCTTTCTAACATAATATCCTTATTACTATCAGTCACTAAAAAAATATACAAGAATTATTAAGTATATAGTGTAGCAAGTCAGAAAAAAACCAATGAGTCATCTTAGTTCTGGGCACTGATGAACGTTCTTCCTAAAAAGATTCAACCCTTAATATTGTATTATTTGCTTCTATACTGTGCAACGTCATTTTTAAAAAATGCTTTCCGAGCCATAATTTACTTACTCTGATCTCTTTTGGGTGTTCTCCTTCTGCAATCCGTACCATCCACAGAAATTTGTTTATGTCATCACCAGAATAACCAATGACACCACCAAATATGACAAGCACATAGTCAACATCTAAGGCAGTCATAATGTCATAGGCAGCTGTCTCATTGGATGACATTGCCTTGCCAACAAGAGCTATGTGAGAATTATTCCAAGTATTATTGTCTACTAGTGTTGTCCTGTTGGCCATTCCAGCTATCTGATACCCATAATCCCACCAGGACATTACTCTTGCATCATCATTTGTATTTTGGGCAAGCCAGTAATAAGCTTCACGGAAATCATCCAGAATCTGCCGGCTCCTGTGAAAAAGATGAATACATGTTAACATTAAAAGAATTCACCTTGAATATTACTCTCCAGCTAGTGAACATCAATCTGTATTGCCATTTTTCTTGGTTTGTTTCAATAAAATCTTTGTCTGATAGTTTGCTACAATCTTAAAAACTATAGCATGAGAAAATGAATTATCTCTTTATAAAAAAAAAAAAAGCAGTACTTACCCATCTTGGTTGTAAGAGGCCAAGACAATTGAGGGTGAAGAATATGCATTTGAAGTGACCCAAGTACAGTGGACGGAAAACATCATCAAGATCATCAATACTGCTACGATCACCATGCTGCGGATGTTCACTCCCAGACTGTCGTTGCTAGACTGGAAATTACAAGTAATTCTCTCCAAAATCTCCATAATCCAACAAGTCTTGATATTAACTCTCCATCATGCTATATCTATTTATCCTGAATCTGAACTCAATTCTCTAAATCTGTAAAAGTTCCATTTAGTCAATCATTTTTTCTTAAGCATAATAGAATGTCTTCCATCTTTACAAAAAGGAAGGGTTAAATTACCTGCTGTTCATGTTTCATCTTCCTTAACTTTCCTGCTTTGTCATATTTGTTATTCTTCTCTCCATCTTCATCATCATCACTGGAGTCTTTGCTCTGAGGTCTTGACTGCTCTTCCTCCTATGGGGAAGGAGAGATTTTTCCACAATTTTTTCATATAAAGAAATAACTTTAAACAAGAAAAAAGTAACAAACATACTTGAATAAATTAATAATCAAAACAAGAGCAAAAACTACAATCAATATTAGCACAATTTATTCGTTTTACAACAAAGGGAAAAAAAAAATAAATATTAATAAATCAGTCTATAAATACCTAGAAGAAATTTAAATACTTATTCATATTGTAATAAACAAGACCATGTCATACATTCCATAAGAGCCCTATACAAATTACTATAAAGCCCTAAAATTCCACTTTGAAATATATAGTAATACCAATAAATAAAAATATAAATAACTTACCTTCAAGTACACTTCAAAAAGTCTAGAGAAGGCAATACCTCCAAGAACACAAACAACAGGTGTAAGGGTCAGCATCAGACGGACCATCACACCAGCAAAGTAGACAGCACTCACAGCAAACAAGACGACTGGAAATTGTTGAAATTTAATGTGTAAAACTTTGGTTTATAAGAAGTACCCAATTTAAGAAAGGCATCCAGCTTCATGGCTATAAACATCAATGCTATGAACTGATATAAAACACACTTTTAGGATACAAAGAAAGTAATGATATATATTTAAAGAATAGTGATTTGTCAAAAATTGTGGGGGGAAAGAGAAAGGAATAGGGTAGGGGGAGGAGAAAGGAATAGGGTAGGGGGAGGAGACAGGAACAAGGGAGGGGGAGGAGATAGGAACAGGGGAGGGGGAGGGGGAGGAGACAGGAACAGGGGAGGGGGAGGAGACAGGAACAGGGGAAGGGGAGGGGCAAGAAAGAAGGGGAGTAGAGAAATAGGAAGAGGAAGGATTAAAAAGGAAGATGACAAGAAAACAAGAACATGGGTGAATAGAAGGGACTAGAGAAAAAAATATTTAAAAAACAATTAAAAAAACAATTTAAAAAATAATTCAAAAAAACTTACTGAACACTCTCTCATCATTCACGTTCTTGATGCAATACCATAGACCAACTGGGAAGGTAGCGACTAAGATGTGCAAATCAAAGAAGAAACTGAACCACGTAGTAGGCTGGTGTTCTGAGACCGAAGCAATGATGGGGATATGGATTTTTGCATATCCAGTGTCCCACAAGGAATAAAACCTGCATGGAATTATTTAGACTGAGATGAAATACTAATCTTGTACATGCAATAACATTTACAAACTAATTGAATTTTATGTCATATCAGGTTATACTCATACAACCAAAAGAGAGTTTAGGAATACTTCATATCATCCAAAACAGATGCTTTTATTACTGTTATTTTTCTACATACTTTTATATAAAAACAATCATCTACTCTCCACTTTTATTGAGTCAACAGTTCAAAAAGACTTAAATGCAAACCTGCCACTCCATGGAGCAATGACACCCATCCAGGTAAGGCCCACAACTGCCAGGAATACAACACCTGCTGCACTCCCAGCAGCAACTATGAAGAAGTGACGGAACTCAGCTCGGGACATAACACTCTGCATGTACTTTAGTACTGCAACAGCATTCAAAAGGGCAAACACACCTGTGGAAGAGATTAAATTTCTCAAGGAAGAGCCATCACACCCAATAAATGTTTAGCATTGATGATTACACCTATCACCGATATCTTCTCTACTGATATTATAATCATCATAATAGAGAGACAGCACATATCCTTTTAATTGCAGCTAAATAATCAAGAGTACTAAGATTACTTGTAAGAACTTACCAGCTGCTGCCATGTGTTCAGAAGTTCTTATTGGCTGGAAACCAACAAAAGGAATCTGCATGGAACAAATTAGCCCCAGGATGTAGAAAGTTGTGTAGGCTGTGTAGATGCGATGAGAGAAACGACCCATGAGCAACAGGGCAAAAACGTGCAGGGGGATGAGGTTAATGATGTATACGTAGCCACCCCATGCGCTCACCATGTAAAAGTATGACAGGGATGCCATCGACGCCCAAAACAAACTTCCAGTCTTCACTGATTTTACCTGTCAAATCCAATATGCTTAGAACATGCACTCTTTTTCAAAAGGGACAAATCTAAAACAATTTTACATTATCTCTTTTTCAAAAATGTGCAACAAATGCATAAGATGCACAATTCATCTTAACTAACCCAAAGGAAATATGTGAACATCAGAGCAAAGATGGCAATGCCTTCATTATCATAACTTCCTGCCACAGATCGACTGATGTATCCAGGAACTACAGCTATGAAGCAAGCAGCAAACAAGCCTGCTCCTGATGACCAAATTTCTTTAGTCAACAAATATGTAGCAATTGCTGTCAAACCACTGCAAAAAAGAAAAGAAAGGTTTGCTATATATAATTATGAAGTTGCATAATTTTCCCAGGACACAAGTAAATAATTAGAGTAAAAGAAAAATCTCCCTCTGGTTTATTACACATAAACTGTGCTAAAAAGAAAGAAAAGAAGGAATTTCTACCTTGTCTGCTAAATCCTATAAATAAATTTCATCAGAATCTTTCCATCTAAATTCTAGTCTCAGATTGCAATTTTGACTTTTCTGAGGTTACAGTAAACTAGTTATATCATGATGTAAATGTAGAACACATAATCAATCCAATTATAGTGATTGATGAACCTATATTACTAGTACAAGTAATTATATAAGATAGAGATTATACAATATCAATTGCTGCTTTTACAGATCAGATATAAACATCAACCTTGCTGATGACTTGGTAAGAAAATAACAAAGCATTCAAATCTCACCTGAATATTGGTGCTAAGAAAACACAGATGTCACGAATATGTACAGGTATGTTTAGCATATTAAGTATGTAGTGTATGCTTCCCGAGGTGACCATCAAGCCTGGGTATACTGTGCCTCCCACAATCCTTCCGAGAGGATACCATGCTCTCTCATCAAACCAGTTGAGGAAGTTGTAGTATCCATGTTTGACCATGTGGGCTGTTGCTCTGTAATTAAACCTGTGAAAAAAGAGAAAAACCCTTTGTAATTTATTACAAGTGCATATTACAAAATACAGATAAAAAATGTAATGATTTTCTTTGTGTATAAGTATTCTGGAATAGAAAAATGCAAAAGGATTTTCCTGTCCCTGTCTGTAAGGATGTATGTGAAAGTATTCTTCCTTTTTAAAATCAACACTATATATCAAAGGTAACAGCCTTCTGATCTATTTCCAGAAATGCTTAGTCTAGGGTTTTGTTAAAATGGCCTGCCTGATAAAATGAGGGATGACATTTGTATGTACTTGCTGATTTAAGTTTGCCTCTTTTTTCTTTTCTCTAAAAGCTAGGATTCTTTTGAGCATTCAACAGAGTAAGATCTGTTGATAATTTCACCTACTTTGAAGTTACAAGGAAAAAAATGGTGATGGACTCCTGCTTTCAGGTTAGGCTGTTTTTCATCTCTCATTAACCCATTGCAGAAGGAGATAAATTTGCTAGCCCAGCTTCCAGGGTAGGTTTTATTTTAGAGAGAGACCGCTTGAAGCAATATGATTTGAATCATCCCAATCTCTTTCAGTCATTCATTGTAAAACTAGAGCGGTTTTTGTGTTTCATTTTTGTGTGTGTTTTATTGAGTTTAGAGACTTATATGTGCCATATGACAGGCTCTATCAGTGCTGCAGTTGACTAAAATTGTAGTATATTATCCATATTAGCTCATTATTTTCTTTATACTCAATGTGATAGAAGTATTGCTGTTTTATGGGAGGACAAAAGGCAACTTTATTGTGCTGTCATGAACGAATACGAAACATATAACTACCTACAATAAAGATAAAAATAAGAGGTAGGGAAGAGGAATGAAAACTGTGCTTGTGACTGTGACTGCCACAGTGAAAGGCATCCATATTGGCACAGGAGCACATTTTAGACACTGGGTATGGATTGAGTCACCTTCCTCTTCTCGTTCTGCCTGCACATCCTTCATCGGCGGTACTTTAGAGCAAGGGTTCATCAACTTAGTGTGTGCCATCGCTCTATAGAGACAGTGCTTGCTAGAGACCGTGGATGGGTGCCATTCAAGACTCTCTCACATGCTGGTGCATGGAAAAAGTGGTGCCATCTAGGTTTTGGACGTTAAGCTAGCACGATATTTCGGTAATTATAGTAATTATGACTGCAGTAGCCATCATCACTCATTCCATTTTCATAGCAAAATAAAATAGCACAGTGATCCAAAATCCCCGAACATCATGTACGTCATGACGCCCGTCGTCAGGCCAAAGCTCCTACGTCATGTATGTCATGACACCTGTACCCAATGGGTTAATTAATCTGGATCAAATAAATCCCATATTGGTGTTAGCTTTGTTGGTGTCTACATCACCAAAAAGGGAATTAAACCCTACTGTGGAAGAACTTGAAGAATGGCTAGTGTCAGCATTAATTCTACATAAGACATCCTTATATGCTTTTAATGTTACTCTTCTCTGATCACAAATAATCTTGGAGGACCATGGGGAATTGAGGGTTTGACAGGATGGACACACTGGGAAAACAGACCTCCCTTTCTCTAAAAACAGGCAAACTCAAGCCAAAAATTTTCCAAAACATCAAACAAACCAAACTAAAGTGTTTCCCTACTAGATGAAGATGCTGTGAAACTGGTGAAGCAAACATGCTGACTGACAATCTAATATATTTACAGAAGTATTAAAAAAAAAAAAAAAGTTTGAGGAAGGCTATCACAGCCTCCTACTTCCATGACACTTCATCTAATGAAGCAACCTACTTCCACAACTATATCCTTGATGGGGAAAGAATCTTGGCAGTTCTATAAGAAATCCAAGCAAATGAGACTCCAAAAGGAAAAAAGACATGTCCATCATCACCAACTACAGTGACACCAGCTTTCAGTTGTTAGAATGATATCTGTGAAGACTATTCCTTAACCCTATGATGACAGTGTGTCACACCGTGTGACATGGCTAAATGCCTGATGACAGGGCGACAACACCAGTGTAACATTCCTGATGCAATATTGCATAGGCCCGGCATAGGGGGTTGCCACTTCTTGCCGGGCCCATCGGGATTGGGTTAATGAGCATTTGTAATGCAAAGTTGTTGCTCAAGTATAGCAAGCCTAAGTACTATGAAAAATTGAAATCAATAATGCCCTTGTTATTCCTATGTATTATAGGTCAACTATGACATAAAATCCAACCACTGACTTTTTGAAAAATAAACAGGATGCAAAAATAAAATCCAACTTTTCTTTTTCATGGCAAGCAAAAAAAAAAAAAAAAAAAAAAAAAAAAAAAAAAAAAAAAAAAAAAAAAAAAAAAAATAATAATAATAATAATAATAATAATAATAATAATAATAATAATAATAATAATAATAATAATAATAATAAAAAATAAAAAATAATAATGAACATACAAATAACAAATTAGCATACATTATTTCTTTGTATACTAAAGACCATAGGCCACTGTCATGGCAGCTGTTATCAGTTCACGTTCTGCCAGCTATCCTGGAACTTTGCCATAAATCCCTTCTCAAGAAGCATAGCCCTCTAGAAATTGAACAAGTCTTTACCTGAATGATAGTAGCATAATGAATCACTGATATAGGTATGTGTGTTATGGTTTGCTGTCAGTGTATGGTAACCCTGGCAATTCCTTGCATATATAACAGGGTACTTTAAGAGCACAATAAACAAACACCCATAATTTGACTTGATGTCACAAGAGCCTGTCACCACACCTTAAAATATTTATCATTCATTCACCCACAAAATCCTTGTTATATTTCTTTCTAGCTACTTGGTCATTCATGACTAAAACTGGGTTATTAATTAGTTTACTATCATAACCCAACTTTTTGGAAAAAAAAATTTGCCCTGTATCAAATTTTCTTAAAGAGAATATATCCATTACTAGTTGTGCAAACCATATATTATTGATTCTGCCCCTTTCCCTCCACCTCAACAATTTTGGGGTACATATGGGAACAGGGGTTGAAGAGGGGGAAGGCATACAGTAGGGATATTGCAGATGAAAAGCCTGAGAAGCAAAGAAAAGTTTGAACAGCAATAAAAAAAATGAAAGGAATTATACAGAAGCAAAAATTTACCAAGGTTACACATCACAATGAAAACACTACGGAGGTGTAAACCCAATTTCATATTTACGAAACATTAAGGAAGAGCTTATCTTAGACACAAATGAATGCGGTATGAAAGCAGCTGCCTTTAATTCTCGTAACCCAACCTAACCCTCCTGGACCCCCACTCGTTACTTTCAACCGATTCTATATCACCTATCCCCACCTATCTAGCCTATATTGCATATGCCTACTTATATTATAGCAAGGGCAGGTAGAGTTGAGAAATGCCATTCTTTTGTTCTTCACTCACACAGACATACACATATCTCTCTACCTCTTATCAAAAATAAAACACTTTTTTGCATTTTTCACATTTTCTAGCTATTCATAATAAGCCATGTTCCTACAAATATTCAACAATTATATCTTCGATAAAATAAGTTTAGCAAAGCTCAGAGCAGTAGCACAGACATGGCACATGCAAGGACTAGTCTGAACATATCCTTTCCCTAAGACATGGTACAGGAAAAAAGGGTATTCATTGGTCAAGAAACACATCATGTTCATTGGTGTTTCTTTCTCACTGTATTCCTTGTAACCTGGTGGAGAAGACATAGATGTTCTCTTGTCTACATACTTTATTGGGGTAGCCCAAAACTACAATTGCTTCCAGCTAAAGGCAGGAGGTTTAAAGCTGTCTGCTCTGCTGTTCTGATCTGATCATTGCCTGTCTGCCTTCTCTCTGACTGTCTGTCTGCCTCTTTTACCTTTGCTTATATTCACAGTTTGTATAGTTAATCAAGCAACTTTAGAATAACCTACAGTGCCTAAGGGTTTCTGGCACGGAAACACAGCTGCAGCCAGGAACCAAGTGCAGTTAGAGGCAGAACAGGATAAAGGAAAGGTTATGACTGAATGCCAGCTTCACAACATTAGATTAATATATCAATCCATAACCAGCGCCTTAGGTCACATAAGAAATATCAGTGTGATACATTTACAAAGAGATTGTAATTCCTTAACTAGCAATCTTTGACCTTGCACAGGAGCAGTGAAAACTCAGACATTTCTTAACCCATTAACGACGGGTGATAAGATATCACGTCTAGTGTTTTTCGGGTCAGACGCCGGAGACGAGTTATTTTGTCGAGGCCAGCGCGCCAGGTGAGCAGGCGCATAGTGCTTGCTTGCGGCCAGTGCAGCTGAGAATTCCAACGCGTTAGGCTTATGCGTTCAAATATCCCCGCATTTTGGCCATTTAGAGCCAAAATAGCCCCGTTGGAACGGGTTAAAGAAATAATTCAGCTATTTGTAATTTGCAC
>NW_028234426.1:20138006-20143006 GCF_977035675.1 Penaeus japonicus | reverse complement strand
ATACAGGAAAGTGCTTCGTAATGCAGCATATGGCACCTCTCACGGGTGTTACCATCATGGCATTATTATCGGGCGCCAGGGGGCCTCTGAGGGCCGCCCCACCCATGAAGTGATGAACTCTATATTACAATAGGGTGGTACATAATATGTGGGAATAACTTTGGCAACAATGTTAATGGCTTTGTGATAAAGTTGTTAACAAAATGTCGATATCGGTATTGATGGGCCGAGAAGTAGCCTTCAGTACTAATTTTATAAAGTTTCCACCAGGGTTGAGCGACGGTGAGAGGGAAAGGAGAGAACCAGGTTATGTATGAAGGTACCCTTCATACGCGTTTTCATACCGTGAAAAATAAATAGGCAATATGGAATGGCATATTTGTACGCTACTAAGAAACGACGAGAGTGGGATTGTTAAAAATTCGGGGAAAAATATATGTTAGTAATCTCCGAGCATGTATTATTCAAATGAACGACAGCTGATTGGGAGTCACCTATTATGTTTACATCAATAATCACCATGAAAGCGCGGCAGGTTGTTCAAAATCCGGACTGTGGGAGCCACCGTCGCTTCCAGACACCTTAGCGATTACAGAGCTTGTTGCCTCTATACCATATTCATCTCACCCCCTTTGAAACGTTATAGATTGCCGGTAATCCTCACTGAAGTTTTCCCTTTTCATTAATGCAGCCGCTTGAATGAGGAATGTGTTGAACAATTGATTATCATATCTTATACATAAACATTTGGTGTAAAAATATGCGAACAAATAGTTTCTTCAACAAATTTAATTTACTCATACTGAAAATTCGGATAGCATCTTAGAGTTTGCTTCATGCATTTACACTGATCATCACCAATACATAATAATTATTCTAAAACTAACAGTTTGCAGTAATTCATAAGATGAGGATGTTTTGTGTAAAGAAACAATCATTATTAGCCATCTAATATGGCTAATATCTATATCCATATTTTCAAATGATTTGCAGCAAGACTGTCATCCGGAAGTCGATGAAAAACTCCGAAAGGTTGCCAAAGTTACTTTATTCCTTTGTGTTAAGTTGTAATCCATATATGATTACCTCCCTTGCAGATACTGTATCCACTCTTATTAATGTAACTTGATACAAGACCTATTTTAAAAAGCCCCATCGCCGATCGCGCTTGAACCAACAGCCTACCTCTCGCCGCCTTTCGGTGACTTCCAGGGCCTTCCGGGTCTTCCTGGCGCTCTATGGTATCTTCTGGTGCCTCCTGGCGCTCTATGGTATCTTCTGGTGCCTCCTGGCGCTCTATGGTATCTTCTGGTGCCTCCTGGCGCTCTATGATATCTTCTGGTACCTCCTGGCGCTCTATGGTATCTTCTGGTGCCTCCTGGCGCTCTATGGTATCTTCTGGTGCCTCCTGGCCTCAATGGTATCTTCTGGTGCCTCCTGGCGCTCTATGGTATCTTCTGGTGCCTCCTGGCGCTCTATGATATCTTCTGGTACCTCCTGGCGCTCTATGGTATCTTCTGGTGCCTCCTGGCGCTCTATGGTATCTTCTGGTGCCTCCTGGCGCTCTATGGTATCTTCTGGTGCCTCCTGGCGCTCTATGGTATCTTCTGGTGCCTCCTGGCGCTCTATGGTATCTTCTGGTGCCTCCTGGCGCTCTATGGTATCTTCTGGTGCCTCCTGGCGCTCTATGATATCTTCTGGTGCCTCCTGGCGCTCTATGGTATCTTCTGGTGCCTCCTGGCGCTCTATGATATCTTCTGGTGCCTCCTGGTGCTCTATGATATCTTCTGGTGCCTCCTGGCGCTCTATGGTATCTTCTGGTGCCTCCTGGCGCTCTATGGTATCTTCTGGTGCCTCCTGGCGCTCTATGATATCTTCTGGTGCCTCCTGGCGCTCTATGGTATCTTCTGGTGCCTCCTGGCGCTCTATGATATCTTCTGGTGCCTCCTGGCGCTCTATGATATCTTCTGGTACCTCCTGGCGCTCTATGGTATCTTCTGGTGCCTCCTGGCGCTCTATGGTATCTTCTGGTGCCTCCTGGCGCTCTATGGTATCTTCTGGTGCCTCCTGGCGCTTTATGGTATCTTCTGGTGCCTCCTGGTGCTCTATGATATCTTCTGGTGCCTCCTGGCGCTCTATGGTATCTTCTGGTGCCTCCTGGTGCTCTATGATATCTTCTGGTGCCTCCTGGCGTTCTATGGTATCTTCTGGTGCCTCCTGGCGCTCTATGGTATCTTCTGGTGCCTCCTGGTGCTCTATGATATCTTCTGGTGCCTCCTGGTGCTCTATGGTATCTTCTGGTGCCTCCTGGTGCTCTATGATATCTTCTGGTGCCTCCTGGCGCTCTATGGTATCTTCTGGTGCCTCCTGGCGCTCTATGGTATCTTCTGTATCTTCTGGTGCCTCCTGGCGCTCTATGGTATCTTCTGGTGCCTCCTGGTGCTCTATGATATCTTCTGGTGCCTCCTGGCGCTCTATGGTATCTTCTGGTGCCTCCTGGCGCTCTATGGTATCTTCTGGTGCCTCCTGGTGCTCTATGATATCTTCTGGTGCCTCCTGGCGCTCTATGGTATCTTCTGGTGCCTCCTGGCGCTCTATGGTATCTTCTGGTGCCTCCTGGTGCTCTATGATATCTTCTGGTGCCTCCTGGCGCTCTATGGTATCTTCTGGTGCCTCCTGGCGCTCTATGGTATCTTCTGGTGCCTCCTGGTGCTCTATGATATCTTCTGGTGCCTCCTGGCGCTCTATGGTATCTTCTGGTGCCTCCTGGCGCTCTATGGTATCTTCTGGTGCCTCCTGGCGCTCTATGATATCTTCTGGTGCCTCCTGGCGCTCTATGATATCTTCTGGTGCCTCCTGGCGCTCTATGGTATCTTCTGGTGCCTCCTGGCGCTCTATGGTATCTTCTGGTGCCTCCTGGCGCTCTATGGTATCTTCTGGTGCCTCCTGGCGCTCTATGGTATCTTCTGGTGCCTCCTGGCGCTCTATGGTATCTTCTGGTGCCTCCTGGTGCTCTATGATATCTTCTGGTGCCTCCTGGCGCTCTATGGTATCTTCTGGTGCCTCCTGGCGCTCTATGGTATCTTCTGGTGCCTCCTGGCGCTCTATGGTATCTTCTGGTGCCTCCTGGCGCTCTATGATATCTTCTGGTGCCTCCTGGCGCTCTATGGTATCTTCTGGTGCCTCCTGGCGCTCTATGGTATCTTCTGGTGCCTCCTGGCGCTCTATGGTATCTTCTGGTGCCTCCTGGCGCTCTATGGTATCTTCTGGTGCCTCCTGGCGCTCTATGGTATCTTCTGGTGCCTCCTGGTGCTCTATGGTATCTTCTGGTGCCTCCTGGCGTTCTATGGTATCTTCTGGTGCCTCCTGGTGCTCTATGATATCTTCTGGTGCCTCCTGGTGCTCTATGATATCTTCTGGTGCCTCCTGGTGCTCTATGGTATCTTCTGGTGCCTCCTGGCGCTCTATGGTATCTTCTGGTGCCTCCTGGCGCTCTATGGTATCTTCTGGTGCCTCCTGGCGCTCTATGGTATCTTCTGGTGCCTCCTGGTGCTCTATGGTATCTTCTGGTGCCTCCTGGTGCTCTATGGTATCTTCTGGTGCCTCCTGGCGCTCTATGGTATCTTCTGGTGCCTCCTGGTGCTCTATGATATCTTCTGGTGCCTCCTGGTGCTCTATGGTATCTTCTGGTGCCTCCTGGCGCTCTATGGTATCTTCTGGTGCCTCCTGGCGCTCTATGGTATCTTCTGGTGCCTCCGGGTGCCTCCGTTTCTGTGCTTCCCGGTGTCTCATAGAGCCTATCCTGGCCTCTCAGCGTAGTTCAGTGTCTCCCAACGCCTCCCGCTGCTGTCAGAAAGGATTTTCTTCCTTTGACATACGAATTCTAGGTGTCCAATAGATCTTGTATCCAAACACAGTTAATTCTACTTGACCTTCGAGCAATTTCAACTACACCGGTTCCTTCATGTACCTATCAGCGACTTTCATTGCCTTCGGGTGCTTATCATTGACCCCCAACCCTTTTTCGGTGCTGTCCAGTGTTAGCTGGTGCCTCCAGTCAGTGCCATGTGGTCCAGCGCCCCTTTCCTTCGATTTTTATCATAAATTTTACCCAAAAGAGAATGTTTCTCCAAAGAAACAGTAAGGAAAGGGATGTTATATGAGTTGTCCTAGTCTATATAATTTCCAGAATAAGCTCTTTTAACTAAAAAAAAAAGGCAATGACGGTTAGAGATATTCGTTTATACAGTTTCAATCATTTTGAAGAAGAATTATAATAATAATGGCCTCATTCTATCTATTAAAGTAGCTAAAAATTCAAACATACAAAAATGATTCATTATACATATCTCTCAGTGCATTAATTATGACATTTTCTGAGGATTAATTTCTTCATTCTTCTGATTTTTGTGTTGAGAATCCGTCGTGAGGTGCCCCCATACTCGCAGTTTCAACCGACAGTCCGAATGAATATGGACCTGAAGACAGCCAGGTTTACCCATATATAATTCAGTTTGAGCTTAAGTTTCAGTCTCAGTTTTCACATCATTCTCCCCAGGACATTCATACTATGCCATCAAGCCCAGGAGTAATCATTATAATAAAACAATAAATAAAATGAATAAATAAATATGTAAGAAAAAGTAACCTGTTAATGTTTTTCCTACAATAGACAAATAGGGGGGTACAGATTTCCATTTTTGTCGGTTTTCGGTCATTCGCCATCCCGTTTACTCCAGCCACTTCTGATGCCTTCGAGTCTCGGTGCCTTCTACAGCACCTCGGAACTTCATATTGCTAATTAAACCCTACTGCATGCTCGTTTCGAAATCCAAAAAATATTACCCTCTAAAGAACTCGCCATAAATAATGCGATTAATCAGAGAATGAAACAACCTGCGTAACACTCGGAATTCAATGCAGCGGATAAAAGGGTTCAACATACATATAACAGAACTTGCATGGAAACAAACATACTCATCAAAAACTACGATAATATC
>NW_028234426.1:20105506-20113006 GCF_977035675.1 Penaeus japonicus | reverse complement strand
GATATTAAAGAGTTTGAAAATCTACTGTTTTACATATCATAAATAATTTGAGTTGACCTGAGCTATTTATGTGATTTATAACAGGAGTATTGATCCACAAGACTATGAAGCAGCAGACACTCGACGCAAAAGAAGGAGGCAGATATCATCATGTGAGCTAGGCCACGAGTTAGAGACAATCAGTCAGCAGTTTATGGATTGGTGGGATCAAGTGCGTCAGTTAAACTTTGCTCTAGTTTGGTCTGCTGTAACAGCAACACTCACCATCAGCAATATTCTAGAAACAGTCAGGTAACTTATTAACATACCTTTTCTAAGAAGAATACATCATAAATGCAAGGATATTTTATTTAGCACTGTATGAATGGAGTTATGTAATGTCCTGAAAGTAATAGTAATTTTCTCTTTCAGATTTTGTATAGTATTGGTCATCACTCTAATAGTTGGTTTGGTGACAATGCTTCGATATTCTCATCACATTGTGCTGAGAGTCTTTCGTGAGGCAGGCACATTTTTCAGAAATTTGATACCATTCCTACAGTCGATGATTTTATTTGCTGAGAAGCTTATTGGTGGCTTGTATCTGTTGATAGCCATGGTATGCAAAGACTGGAAGCAACCCAATACTCCATCTGCTTCACCTTCCCCAACTCCCAGGCACACACATCAGCCTTTGAAACCAGATCACTGTCACTTTCCAGCACGCCCTCCAGCTGTACCAAGGGCTGTGAAATATGTACCTCCACAACAGTGGGTCTATAAAAGACAGACTAGTAACACATAATTACATGAGAATATTCATTTTAAACCACTATTTGGTCTGAACATTTTTATTTCAGAAAAAACTGTTCTTTCTCCAAACCCATATCCCAAAGTTGAATTCACATGGTATTTCTGTATTCTGACTGTACCAGATTATTTTTTAGTATATTGATAATAACAAAAAACTGTTATTTTCCAGTTTAGATATTTCAAACTGTAAGAACCCCAAAAGACACACACACACACACACACACACACACACACACACACACACACACACACACACACACACACACACACACACACACACACACACACACACACACGTACATATATATACATATACTTATACATATACATACATATTTGTGTGTGTGTGTGTGAGTATGAGAGAGTAAAACTGTGAATATGATGATTATCGTATTTCATCCCATAAGAGCTAGTATTAGAGAATGATAGTAATAGTGTTGGAAGTCTATGTCTTGGTGTTTATCAGTGGCTTAGATAGTCATTTGGTTGTACTCAGTAAGTAGGCAGGATAATATGCCTATACCACAATAAACCAATTATACATAAGTTAAAATCCTGCCTTTATATATCTATATAAAAGTTGTTATAGATTCTTTATTATATTGCTTGTAACATCTATCTGGTACTTGGAAGATATGATATAAAGTACAGCATATGAACATGCCTTTATACCTCATAATTACCTGCAGTGCCTTGTGTCAGGAATAAATATACAGCCATGCATGCTAATTGCATATGTGTATGATATAGAGATTTATGCATAATTTAATAAGAAAGTATAGTGATATAAAAAAGCATTTTACATATTTTTTAAACATTTTGTAAGATATATATATATATATATATATATATATATATATATATATATATATATATATATATATATATATATATATATATATTCTGTAAATGAAACTTTGTTATTATCAGTGACAAATTACCATGGATGTAGATAAGTGGTCTTCCTCTTAACTTTTGATAATATATATAAATTAATTTGTATTTTTATTTTACTGATATGTATGAGGTGAACGAAATCTATGTATTTGTTTGCATATGCTTGCAGAAGTATTGTTATTCATCAATATTCCATTTTGTTAACTTTAGATGTGAAGTAGAAGTGTTTTTTTGGTTGTGTGATATTTTATGTTTTAATAGAACATTGTACTTAAAAAATTCCAGATTTGATGTAACTGTATTGTATGTCACTATGAACTGAATTTAAATATGTATCTACTCAGGTAAAAAAAAATGTGTTACACATATGCTGAATTCAGGGCAATCCAGAAAATAGTGCAATACAACTAGTGTGTATATGATGTTGTGCTTTTTTGTGCTGTATAAATCTGGATGAATCATATACAAGTTTTATTCAACCTACAGATATTTGTTGGTATTTTTGAATTTCACAATAATTGCTCTTAAAAGACAATCTTTTTAGTAAATCTAGAGAGAAATTATCTCTGGTGTGTGTGTGTGTGTGTGTGTGTGTGTGTGTGTGTGTGTGTGTGTGTGTGTGTGTGTGTGTGTGTGTGTGTGTGTGTGTGTGTGTGTGTGTGTGCGCGCGCACGTGTGCGTGTGCGTGTGCGTGCGTTTTACCAGTTTTGACTCGTTAATATATATACCTCCGATCTTAAGGTAGCTGAAGGACATGGCTTATAAGGTAGAGGTAGGCAACTATAATGAAAAATGAGTTAGGCTCTCAGAACTGAGGGTCTGTGACACTTATCTCTTGCATGCGTAATTCATTTACTTTGGAGACATATAAATCATTAGCATATATATCTGTCATATGATGACTTATGTGACTTATATATCATTTGCGTACTGTAAGAAATAAAATTGTAAGAAATAAAAGCAAATTCGACAACTTTTCATCCCATCATAACAAGCACTTTAAAATAATCAACATAAACAAATATTCAGTTGCTATCAAAAGCTAGATTTTATTTTATTTTAACTTTTTCCCCACATTTGTATGCTCAAAATATTTTGTTTCCCATACTAATCATACTGATGCTGTTTAGTAAATTTGAAATCTTGATATTTCAATAATCCAACCAATATTTACAGATCTGTAAATCATGGATCACAAAATTTGAATTTCCCGCTCCTTCTAGTGACAGTCATCAATGCCAAGGATCGAGCAACGCAAATTACAAGCTGTACCAGAGCCATTTCAGGGACAGAATGATGTTGAAAGTTACTTACAAGACAATATAACTTCGGATGGATAAGTGGTTTAATTCTTCAGATCGAAAATATAAGAGCGCTATGCTAACTGTAAACCACCATATTACATGTTAGAACGTGTCACTGAATCCTGCCATTGAATCCTCAGGTAGTGTCAAAGTATTTTAGTTTGGTTGACATACCCAAATGAGTGTTTGGTTGCATGTGCATTGCCATCATAGATATGAACATATACTTTGTGTGTCTGTTTTCGATAGAGTGGAACATGAAGTCGAAAACTATTTGTTCACGTCTATTATTCTTTAACTCCCCGTAAAACCATTGCAGTTTATAGTTATTGTTGTGTACATGAGGCCAGGGTACACAGCAGAAGAAAGTTCATAGCTATCACAAAACACTCATACTTTAGTTTTTGATAGATTGGCTGCAAAGACTATATATAAATAGTCTATGAATTGGCTGTAGGGTATCCAAAACACCTGTTTTCAACAACCATTCTGATTTACATGTCATGATGCCATTCTCTCACACTAGAAGCGGGAATTACAGAAGGTAAAGGCATTTTTATGAAAATAAAACAAGTATAGTTTGGTGTTGGTTTTGTTAATGCCATTGTTATTTTGAGGGAAGCGAACTGCAAGGGTATGGAGGCAACCTTGATGCTATGTCAATGTCATGACCATTAGTTATGCACTCTCAGCTCTCATGTAACTCCAAATAGGGTGCTTGTGGGAGGTGCCCTGGAAATTGCATTTAAGTCTTTATTTGCATTGTAGGAGCATACCTTAAATATTTTGTGTTTGTACTCTCCAATTTCCTTGATATACTTCATGTCCTAGCAACCAGGGTGAATGTCATTGCAATAGATAGTTTCCATGAACTAAAATTTCTTTAAAGGCAAATAAGCGATAAATTTATTGCTCTGTTTCAGTGACTTGGAGAATAATTTGGGAAGGCTCTGACCTGCGCCATGGCTCGAAGTCGAAGGTCAGGAATGGGCCTGGGGCTGATGCTGCTCGGCTACAAGTTATACAGCATCGGAATGAACACCATACCACCAGTCACTCTTGCTCTGATAATTGGACAGGTAAGTTACGTTTGTATTTGCAGATTTTATGCAAGACGGATGAGATTTTATTATAAAATATTAATGTAGTCATATTCGTGTTTACACTCTATATGATGTTATAACTATATTATGATGATAATTTGTATTAGTTCTCAGAAAGCTTTGTGTATTTAAAATTATCGAAACCTACTTCAGCAATAAATTATTGATAGATATATTGGAAAGATGGCAGAAGGAAACAGACAGAAAATCTTTACTAGAATATATCATGTAGTTCCATTCAGCATTTCATGTAGTAAAACCTGATTTTTTTCTCCCATCATCTAGTGCCTTCTTTTTCTGGGTGTCATTGATCCTCCTTGGAGTAGATATGACGTCTGCTTGAGCGGGGAACACATCTTGTATTACAAGGACTACCGACGACTTGTGCTCTCAGCAATTGAACATTCAGACGACATGCATCTGTATCACAACATGATTTCACTGGTTCTCAAGGGCAGAACACTAGAGAGACTGTATGTATATTCTTTGTTCTTGTTTGTTGAAGACTTTATTCAATTGACATGATGACATCTCTTTTCTGTTGCTTTTTATCTATTTATTTATTTACTTATGTATTAAGTATATATCCCCTCAAATTCTTGATCATTGCTTGTGTAATTTTAATTTTACAATTGATTTTTCTTCATCACAACTCTTTATATTTTTATTCTTTCTTTTGCTTTACCTTATTGTCCTCCTCCTTCTCCTCCTTACTCTCCTTTCTTTCTCAGTAGGCATTATGTGTTTTTTTTTTTACAAAAATAGAAAAAAAAATAAATTTATACACAACATTATGATAGATCTTACAGAAGTTAATGAAAAACAATAAAAAATCATGTATACAGAATGCTTTGAAATTCATTCTTTTTTTCTTTTTTTTAGCATTTTAGCAACTGTGCACTAGAAGTCAATTTTAGACCCCTTACACTTTCTTGATGGTCAATAACTTTAATTTTACAGTTATGGCTCCGTGAAATTTGTAATACTTATTGTAGTATTTACATTAGCAACAAGCCTAACATACGTTGGACTGGTGTGGGGAGCCACTGAAGTCTTAGAGAGCTACTCTTATATGAAGCAGTGTGCCATAGGATTTTCTGGTATGTTCTTGATGGAATCTGATGATTAGGGGGGTTTGATGTATTTTGATTTTCTTCAAAATGAATGTGCATTATAAGTTATTTATTATTTTGGAGACACAGGATGCAGACACAGGATTACGTACCATTCTTTGAACTAGATATTGCCAATTTCTCACTTAATTTTACATTATTTATGCAGTTGTCCTTTTAGTAACTTTAGTAAGTTTTTGCTTGTTTGTAGATTTTGAGACTGTATAAAATTATTTTTGAATGAATAGAAAGCATTTTAAAATTTGAAGCATGAGAGACCAACTATAATGATTCCTACATGAAAGTTATTATGTTATTTCCAGGTGTGTTGTTTGCATTGAAAGTTCTGACAACTCACGTGGAGGGTGGCTCCCATCGTTACATTCATGGAATGGCAGTGCCAGCAAAATATGCAGTTTGGATAGAGCTAGTTGTTATACATGTTCTTGTACCTCGGGCTTCCTTCATTGGTCATCTTGCAGGTTTGTTTGAATCTTAGTTTATTTGTTTAACATTTGAAGTATGATAAGAAAATAATTCTCTAACACATATAATACCCAGATCAGATAAGCCACAGTTACACAAAAAGAAACTTCTTGCAATATAGGATTTTAAGGATGTCTTTTAATTTTATTTTTATAGGAATTACTGAAGTAGAAAAAATGTAGGTTAATGGTATTTTTGTCTTTCCTATTTATAATTGAATTATATATGTTTCTCAGTCAGGGATGTTATATATGTATTTTTCCTGACTTACATGTGATAGGTGTTTCTATTAGTTATTAAACATAGTTCTTTCCCATTATGGAAACTAAAATTAATTATCCATTCATGATTTTACAGGTATTTTAGTTGGACTCGCATATGTATGGGGCCCACTGAGAATATTGGTTGAGATGATACATGCAACAATTGCAGGACCATATTCAGATGGTGGAAGTCACAGAAGATCATACGGCCAATCCTATACATATATGCGAGGAACTGTTGGTCCAGAACAAAATTATGGTAAATGGATATATTAGATTATGATATGTTTCCAGTTTTAATTATTAAGAGTCAAGTGAGATCTTAAGACATGAAGGTTGTTGACTGAGTGCAAGGATATGAAATAGAGATGAGACAAATTTGTTGCCATAACCCTTCCACAGCAGGCATTTATGTGGGTTTGGATCACTTTTGCAATACATCTTACATTTGTTGAAATTACAAGTTATTCCTTCAGATTTGATGACCTATTATACTAAATGTTAATTAGAATCACTTTGATAATAGTCATATTGATTCATGTTTCATCTATAAGTCTAGAATATAACAGAAAACACACATCTTGAGATGCTCAGCCCAGCCTGTCTCGGAAGGGTTAAGCGTATGCCTATATTGGCGAACCCCTGAATGTGCCAATACTCACAACAAAATGAGTTGTACTTTTTAAACCAGAGGTTTTGGCTCTAAATGCCAGAGTATTTCAAGTGCGTGGGTCTAACACCTTGTGCTATTTGCCAACTCTGGCTGCAGTCGACCGCTGTGTATATACAAAAAGCCATGATGTGATATCACATCACTGGCGTCAAGTGCTGCCACCACATGACATGATATCTTTACCTGTTGTTAACGGGTTAATGTATTTATGAAAATTTACATTATGAAATTTGAAAATATAGTTTGGAGTTACAATCTACATTTTAAAAAATTTACACATACAGGTCAACAACCAGAGTATGAGAGGCAAAATTATGGATGGAATTTCACCAATGAACAATATGAAGCAGGAGAATCATCTCCTTATGCAGGAGGTAAGGTTTTTACTTTTTAGTTGTGTAAAAGGGGACTGTTTATTAAGGGGGAAATATAACTGTATGTAAAACCTATAGCTAAAATTGAAAATCTAGCCATGGGCTTTCACCTACTTGGCTTTTACAAGATCACTGTCAAAAGAAATCAGAACAATATTTCCATATGAATTTATGTGGCTTGAAAGAAAACACCTACTGTGAGCCTAGCCATGTAGATTGCCATAGGTATTTTTTATTTTTTTTAAGGCATTTTCTTATTTTTCTGGTTATAACAGGGAGAGGGAAAATGAGAGGGAGAGAAGGAAAGGGGAGAAGGAGAGGGAAAGAGAATAAGAACAAGAACGTGGAAGAGAAAGAGAGAAACATACAAGAGAGAGTAAAAGGTGTAGTGGGAGGGGGGGTGTTAGTAGCCAGACAGACAGAAAGAAGAAGAGAGATGGGAGAGATGGAGAATACAATAATGTTATTGAGAGGATAGAAATATTGAATAACAATA
>NW_028234426.1:20093006-20098006 GCF_977035675.1 Penaeus japonicus | reverse complement strand
TATATACTTATATCTGATATATTATATATTTATTATATATGGTATTGGTATTAATTGTATATATGATTATAATAGTTTATATATATATTTTATATATATATTAATATATATTTATTACCATAAACGAATTATTAATGTCTACAATATACAACTTATATTTTTATAAGTTATACACTGTTTTATAGATATATAATACATAATATATATATAATGTATATGTTTATAGTATATTATATATATAGTTTATATATATATTATATCTAATTATACTAAAGCCTGATATATATATATATATAATATAAATTCATATATATAAATTATGAATATATATATATATAATAATATATAATTATATTATATTATTTAATAATATATATATATATATATATATTTTACCTATATACATATATTTATATATATTGTATATGGTAAAATATATATATTATATATATATATAGTATATTATATATATATATATATTTATATATTATGTATTTATAAAAATATATAAGAGAGGAGATAGAAAGAGGAAAAGAAAGAGAGAGATAGAGTGATGGAGTAGAGAGGAGAGAGTTAGAGAGAGAGGGAGGAGAAGGGACGGAGGAAGGAAGAGGAATTATGAAGTAGAAAAGAGGCGGATGGATGAGAGAGAGGGGGGGGGGAGAGTGAGAGAGAAAGGAGACGAGAGAGAGGGGGGGGGACGAGGGAGGGAAAGAGCGAGGTAGGGTGGTGGTGAGGGGATGAATTAGAGGGGGGGGGAGAGGGAAAGAGAGAGGGGGGGAGAGGGAAAGAGAGAGGGGGGGAGAGGGAAAGAGAGAGGGGGGGAGAGAGGGAGGGGGGGAGGGAGGGAGGGAGGGAGGGAGAGAGGGAGAGAGGGAGAGAGGGAGAGAGGGAGAGAGGGAGAGAGGGAGAGAGGGAGAGAGGGAGAGAGAGAGAGAGTAGTTATGAGATCTGAGAAGATTTGGAAAGATGAATCACGAGTGGAGATGAAGAGGAATGGGATAATGAATGGATCCTGATTGGAGAGAAGGAGATGGAGAGAGAAGGGTAGAGAGAGGAAAGGGAGGAGAGAGAGGAGGGAGAGAGAGAAGGAGGAGAGAGAGAGAGAAGAGCGAGAGAGAGATAGGAGTGAGAGGAGAGAAGAGAATGGAGAGAGAGAGAGAGAGAGGAGAGAGAGAGAGACAGCCGAGAGAGAGACAGTAGGACGCAGAATGAGATGAGATTTGACATGAGGAGTGATTTAATATTTGAGAGAGTGAGTGTGTGTGTGATTGTGAGTATGAGTATGAGTGTGAGTGTGAGTGTGAGTGTGAGTGATTATGTGTGAGTATGAGTGTGTATTTTCATCTTTTATGTTTTATAGAATAAGACCACTGGCAAACAAGTGTACAGACACCAACCTTGGTCATATTCTCAATAATTTTAACTAGGCATAACAGTAAACCAAGATCACATCATTGTTAATGAAAGAAAGAAAGGAAATGTGTGAATTATAAAGATCAACCTAAGATAAATCAGCAAATGAAGCACCAGGCGACTAGTGAAAACAAACTGTGATATAAAATGTATGATACATATGGAGTCAAAGTAGTTAGGAGAGTGTCATACAACTGTCATCATAGTAGACAATTATTTGTGAACAATGCATATGGAAACTGCATAAAACATATTACCATTTATCAAACAAATCCTTTAATACAATTGTTAAGAAGGATGTAGACCACAAAACTGATGCCAGCTACAACTGGACAGTTTATAAATGTGTCAAACTGCCACTTTATATGACATAGTATATAACAATTTTAAGATGCACATGCCAGTATGCAAGATGTGGAAGCATTTATTGGAAAAGAACCAATTAATGTTCATACCAACTTTAGTAAAAATAGGACAATTTTAAGCAATGAAAAAAAAAAAAAAAAAAAAAGATAAATAAAAATATTAACAAATTGGTGAATCACACACACACACACACACACACTTAAACCCGTTGCCGACGGGGCTATTTTGGCTCTAAATGGTCGAAATGCCGGTTATTCTAACGCATAAGCCTAACTAGCCGCGGGTGAGCACTGTACGCCCGATCACTCGGCTTGCTGGTCTTGACCAAATATCTCATCTCTGGCGTCTGACCCAGAAACCACTGGACGTGATATCTTGTCTCTTGTCGTTAACGGGTCAACCCATTAACGACTGAAGACGTGATGTTACGTCATGGCTTTTTGTGTGGTTGGCACATCACACAGCGGTCAGAATTTGCGATTTTATGATCATAAGTCAAGTTTACAATGTGAAATCAGTTGTTCAGTACTTGAATGTTAGTATGCTACAAACATCAGACCAAGTAAGAAATTACAAATAACTTTCATCTTCGATTAATTCAATGCTATATTTTCCATTACTTTGTTTATATTGTGTAACATCTATGTAGTTCTACATGTTGCTGAATATGATGTATACACATCATATAACAGCACTTATTGCATGATTTGTAGTATTTGAAGGAGGAAGTCCTTTAATAAATTCAGTGTATAAATCGATGTTCAATGATGTTCATGATATTATCAAAACCAATGTATTGAGTATCAAACAATATGTCCAATAGGACTGTTTGTTACTGCTCAAGAGTGCTCCTTTGGGTGCTATTATTAGACAAACAGTGGTTAATATGGCTAATGCCGTCCAGACCCCACAACTGTAGGTGTTTGTGTGTGTGCTTATATTTATAATGAAAATTATATTCCTGATAATTTTTGACTGAAAAATGTTTCAGCAGCCTTGCATATATGCTTTATTTATGGGAAAGATGAAATATTGTAGACACATCTCAAATCTTCACTTGCTTTCTGTAGACTCTTGATCACAAATTCATTTTTTTGACCAATGTGTGCCAGGCAATTGTGTGCATAGTGGGTGGATGCAGCATGAGCAGGCAAATAGCCCAAGGTGTTAGGCCTATGCATTTTGAAAATCTCCGGTGTTAAGACTGTCTGTGGCGCCAAATCCACCCTGGCGTTATTGGGTTAATTTCCTTATGGAATCTATTTTATGGCAATCTTGGATCTTCAGATGTGAACAACCAGCATCTGTTAGGACAAGAGCTTGGGAGTAGAAAGGACTCATTACACTTATGCAATGAACAGCACCAAATAACCATCAATGAAAAATCCACTATAGGGTCATTAGATTCATATCATGAATTAAATAAAACTTCTCAAAATATCTCATCTTAGCTACATGCAATAAGAATCTGTTCGATCATTGCACAGAGGGAATAAAAAAGAGAAAAACTTACTGACAGGTGAAATCTGTTCTTACTTTAAATGTTTTTGTATTGTTTATATATAATTTTTATATCTAAAGAAACAAAGAAAAAGTACCCATGAACACGCACCAAGGGTACACTTTTAGTAACATCGTTTAGACATAGACATTGTTGTGACAGTAAGAATTGAAGATATTTCTAATTTCATAAAATTATTCATATTCCTGCCAATATTTTTCACTTATAAATTATTTTATCAATTGTGAGAATCAAGAGCATAATATAAAATCAAATGATGATATTCACACTTTCATAAAATTGCCTTCACAACATTTCATAATGTTCACCATTTCAGCTACTTCTTAGACAAACATATTTTTTGTGCATTTTTTATAGTGTTTCAAGAAAAAAAATATGAAACTGATGTTTTGACTGCCATGACCATATCAACAACACACAAAGTGATAGCCAAGAATAATACAGGAAACATTTTCCTTGTCTGAAAGTTCAAAATAGTATCATAAAAAAAAAGTTCTCTACTGGTTTAGTCTTCAAAAATAATTGCTCATGTTTACATAGGACTTCCAATATCTATCTGAAGCACATATTTAGGGTAATTTCCAAACATATGGTTTGAGGTCTAGAAGCACCTACAATACACTGCACTGATTAGGTAAATAAATACACATACACAAAAGTAGGAAATGGTGTTTCCTAGCACTTAGATTGGGCTTGACAGTAACTTCATTTTCATCTTATTTTCCCAGAAACAAAATTATGAAGAAAAAAACAAGACATGTGGCAAGAACTTTAAAATAAACATGACTTTAACATATCCTTATTCTATCATCTACTTTCATGGTCTTACTAGTCATACCTTGTCTTTTTAAATGGGTTCGCAAAAAAGGGGGTAAAATAATGTTAGTTTACTTGTATATGATAAGAGCTTTAAAAGGATATCCCTAACGCTGCCATATTTTTATTTTCAGAGTCCCATCACACACTTTAAAGATTTGCTCACAGATAAACTGTAACATTTTCATGACAATATATCAACATTAGGGAACTTTCCTTGAGCCTTCTTGTACATTTGGCACCTGACAGGAATGTTTACAGAAATTATTTACAAATGCCTCAATTGGATCCTCTCTGCACTGATATTTCTGAGATTATGATAAAATTAAATCTAATATGGCACACAATTAAAACAAATCATAAAGCAATAACAACAGTAAGAAAGTTTACATTCAAAACAAAATAGAAGTAGTTTCCTGAATAGAGTAATCTAGAAACTGAAATATCTGTTGTGTTACATCAAGATATTTCCAATAACACTTAAAAAAAACACTAAGAAAAAATCAGTCATAACACAAATGTAATAATGCTAACATTAAATCAGTCATATAAAAAATAACAGGGCCAGTAGTTTGGTCAATTGAAGAGTATTGCATATACTCCTTGATAATCTCCCAATTAACTCCAAAAATAAATGTTAATTTCGTACCTTTAATACTGTGATCTCATTAATACAATCTATCTCAAATATTATTCCAAAATTTGTGACAAAGTGATAAATGATTCACGATATATCAATGCATATGAACAAATTGACACTTAGGTAAGCATAGAAGTCACTGAGTGAGCCTGTTAAATTTTTTTTTTTTTTTTTTTTGACTTCTGGGTTGTGGAGCATGGGATCTTTAGTGGCAAGGGAAAGTTAAAGCATAGTTAATGC
>NW_028234426.1:20078006-20083006 GCF_977035675.1 Penaeus japonicus | reverse complement strand
TGGGTCTTACAAAAGTGCCCAGCTACATAGCATATATATATATATATATATATATATATATATATTATATATATATATATATATATATATATATATATATATATATATATATATATATTTAAAGATAAACACAATTTGCAGAGATGTTTACAAGAAAAAACAAATGAGAAAAAAAAAGTATAAACAATAATCATGAGGTGAATAAAAAATGAAAATATTTTTTACTTACAACTTTGTTAGGGTAGTATATCCAATCCCAGTACCAATTCTTTGGTCCTATGTGTCCAGGAACCAAATGATGTTCTGGCACAAATGGGAAGAATCGCCCTCTCCCTAAGCTGTCACGGGAATCACCTGCCTTTACTCCAATATTCTGCATACACTTTCCTGTAAACAAAATTTTATCTAAAAATATATTTACAATGATAGAAACTCATGGATAGGACTACAATTATACAAGAAGTTTGCCTGGTCTAGAGACTGTTTTCTAAAGAATTACTAAATCCATTATTTATTTTAAAAGGGGGAAATAATATAAATTACAAGAAAAAAGGCAAGGTAAATATCTTCTGTGGATATAGCTTTTTGATTTTCCTACTATTAATATTTAACAGGAAATTACATTACAAAATTATGAATGCCTATGAATAAATAATAATTAGAAAAATGCTCAACTTGACCATTTGTAAGAGATGAATTGTAATAAGCAATTACAATTACGGAATTTCACTTGCCTGGTCAAGTAACATTATTAAACCAACCACAGAAAGACTGCCATAAATATCAACATCCAATAATGACTCAATCTGGTACCCCTAACATTTGTTAGACTGATTTCAAGCATTTATTCTACATCTGCAAAATGGTACTTCATAGCATCTAACAACTTCCACAGCTGGGTTCCCAGCCTTTTCCTCCATATATTTAATACTTTCCTTCTGTACACACACAACTAGCCAAGAAAAATAGATATATCATCTGAAATGCAGATGACCTGGGCCACATTGTGTTACCTGTAGTTCAAATGGCCAAATCTGGGTTAGCTGTAGCGCAAACCACCGAAGTTAAGTCAGCTGTAGTTCAAAAAGTTACTCTGGGGTGGGAGGTCCATAGCATACATATTTGTAGAAATTTACAATTAATTGAAATACTGCCCATGATCTGTTTTAATCATATGTATACTTTGTATACTTAAATGATAATAAAACTTGATAATAATGGAGAAACCATTTTTACTTCATCTACCTATAAGCATAACATGGATAAAACTTATATAGAAAATACAGCCAAGCTTTTTACACTGTTTGGCTCTATGGTGCAAAGTGGTTGCTTACATTTCAAATGCTTTATTGGTGAAATTATACCCCCACATGAACTCCAGCAGATGCAAAGCCAGGTGGTCCTTCGGCCATTTTTCATCATTCTAAAATAATTCTACTGTTGCATGAGTGTCCCAGCATTTGGATAATTGAAGCTGACTATGTGGTTCATAGTGTTGTGGACTATGCCTTCCCACTTGATGGAACAAATGGTGGTGCATTTGTGACTGATATCACTCTTTTCATTTACTGATGATGCTCTGCAAAAAGGTATGATATTTGTCAATTTCCATGTTTTAGGTAACTTTTCTTGTTAGCAAGTTCTGAAATATCAAAAGTAATGGTAGATTGAGCTATTCAGCAAATTATTTCAGATTAGAAATAGTATCTAGTCCATTTACTTTCATTTTGTGAAATACATTTATTTCTTTTTTTCCGTAGATGTGTCTTGAACAAAGACTAACAGGAATTTTCTCATTTAAGGTTTCAAATGTTTCTTTTTCTTTAGTCGGGAGCAGTGTAATCACTTCTCTTATAGTTGTACCTTCCCTTAACCCATTTGCGCCAGTTGACTTTCTATCATGTGATTGGAAAATATTCCTGTTTCCAGATGACGTCTTGAAATGTCTCGTATTTTCTTGCTGAATTCTGCATGGGGCAGTTGTGACATGCTAGAATGTCAGCAATGGAAAACTAAATTGTTCTGAACTATAATTATTTTTCATAATTTCTCAGTTATCTTAGTTTAGTAACTTGAATGCCATAAAATGTGATTAACATAAAAAAAAAAGACTTCATGGTAATTTCTGCTTCTGACTAGTTCAATATAAAGATCTGAGTCAAAAAGCTTTTTTTTTTTTTTTTTTTTTTTTTTTTTTTTTTTTTACAAAATGTCTTTTTGGATACTTTATAAAAGAATGCTTCCACTTTTCATTGGTATTATCACATAGAAGTGAAGAGTATGGGTAAAGGTCAATAAAATAAAACACGTTTCGTGGTTTTTGCATCAGATGCTGGGGACGAGATATCTGAGCAAGGCTGGCGCTCAGGGTGAGCAAGCTGGCAGCCCAGGCTCTGGCTTGTGTGTCCGAGAATCTCGAGCCGTTAGGCTTATGCGTTTGAAAACCCCGGCATTGCGACCATGCAAAACCGGAACCGCCCCGGCGTGAATGGGTTTAAGCCATAATTCTTCATAACTGTGTGTGCCCTTCAATTGTGAGCAGATCACGATGTTGCATCATGTACACATTGATGCCGAGCATTATGCACAATTTGCTGTGTCACATATATGTGGTATCCATCATTAAGAGGTTAACCCATTCGCGCCAGGTGATGCCCTATCACGAGGTTGAAAAATATCCCTGGATCCTGGTGACGTCCTGAGACGTGCATTTTCTCACCGAGTTCTGAGAGGGGCAATTGTGACGTGCTGAAAAGTCAGCAATAGATCACTAGATTGTTCTCAAATATAAGCATTTTACATAATTTGTTAGACTCTGTTACTTTAGTTTAGGTGTTTGAGTTTCATAAGATGAGATATAACGTTAAAAAAAATGTCACAGAAAAATATGTGATATTGATGACATCATGGTAATTTCTACTTCTTGATCGTTTGAATAAAAAGATCTGAGTCAAAAAACTATTGTAAAATCAAATGTGTTTGGCCAAGAAATAAAATAAAGTAAAAAATTACTAAAGCAATACTACTTCTAATTTATTAATTACTCGTGATATCATGTCATGTCATGTCACGAGGTACATGTACATACTCATATGTATGTGTATGATTATTCATATTGTTCTTCTTTTCGTTTTGGTAAAAAGAAAAATAAGTATAAAAGAAGTGAAGAATATAAGCAAAGTTCAATAAAATAAAACTAAAAAGGCGTTACTATAACATGTTTTTCGACTAAAATAACTCTTCTGAACATAGCAATATTTTTACATGCCTTTACATTAGACTCATTCATGAAAACCATAAGAATAGGGTGGGTGAAAAAACGCTCTGGGAGGATCAGCATGGCCCCGCACAGCGAGAAAACACCCTGGCACAAAGCGTTGCTTGCTTGTTATCTTCCCAGCGTAAGCGGGAGTAGGCGAAAATATGGCCTGTTATGAATGGGTTAGTTCCATCGTTTTTATTAGTGTTTTTAATATTTCATCATTACTTTCTCTTAATGTAGAACAGTAATCTAAATACTTTACATTATCGTTATTTCTTGTGTATATCAAATCTAGCATAGATAGCCTATCATCGCCTTTATCCCTGGTGTATTCAATTCACCTGCATTTTGATGAAGGTAATACACATTTTCCAATTTCTTATTATTTTTCCATCCACAAATCAGGTTACACTTTTAAATCTAAACTCTATCAGTTGAGTTTGCTATCCCAGCTAAAAGAATTTCTTTTGATTTGGTTAGTTTGTTAAGTTTGTTCTTCGTAATTTTATTGTGACCATGCTGATGTATGAAGTGCCATGTAAGCAATGGATGTTATTTAATACTCTGTTTGCTTCTATTTCAATAACCTTTACATCCATGTTTTGTTTTGTTTCAACTTGCATTATTGTTGTTCCTTTCCTTGTTGGTATTGCCCCCTCCCCCCCTGTTCTATTTTTTCTCTAAATGTTAAAAGCCCTGAGTTCTAATATTGCTCTTTCTCAAGAGGTTTCAAGTTAGGTATTAGAGATGCATATCATGTTTGGATTAATTGTTTCAAAGATTATTTCTATTCATAATTATGAAAATAAGCCATCTGCATTTGTGTAAACAACTCCAAAGTAGTCTTTCAGTTTTCCATTTGTTTGTCCTGCTAAAACTTATTTTGTTTTGCTTTTCCAATCTGGAGTTAAACCCCTTGGTTTGGGGACCTCTCATCCACCAAAGGAACAAGGTTTTTTCCTTCTCTGACCTGTGATTGTTTTTTGTTTTGACCTCTGGCTACTTTTGTTAGATTTGGTCTACACAAATTTTCTTGTATTCTGAATGGTTACTGGTTACCATTTGTTTTGTTAAGAATGTAAGTTTCATTGGTGTTTTTTGTCTTAATTAGGTCTTGAATTCTGTCTTCTTCACTGTGCTTGCTGGTCTTCTGTGTATCTTTTTCAAACTTTTTATATTTCATATACAGTTTCTTTGATCTTCCCCATCTCAGCAAACACAGCCTTAATTTTGTTTGCTATTTAATTTTCAATATCTGTGACTCCTTCAAATGCTCTAATAATCTCCATTATATAGTTTTCAGGTTTCTCTGTTCTAGTTTTTGCTTGAACATGTCCACTGTCATTTCTAGGTTTTGTGCAGTCTCTTGTTGAGTGAAGTTGTTCCTTCTCACATTTTCTATGAGTTTCCTATGTTTCTCTTTTGCTTAATTCTCAACTATAGAATTGGGCCTTGATTATATCATAGCTTCCAACTAATTGTTTTTAAAAGGATTCCAGAGCTTTAATTCTTTCCTTGGCATCTTTCACTGTCATTCCCTTCATCTATTTAAATTTCATAACATAAACAAATACAACAGTATATAATGCAGATTTGGTAGCCTTAGTCCCTGAGGGGTTACTCTGGCTTCACTAATTTTACAATCGCTTTATTCTAAAATAAATTCTTCTTTTCTTTTTATACTTTATAGATTTGGACACCCTTTTCTTTGAGAATGAAATGCAAACTTTTAGGAGAT
>NW_028234426.1:20060506-20063006 GCF_977035675.1 Penaeus japonicus | reverse complement strand
TAAATATAATAAGCTCTAAAACTTAATCGGGTAAGGCTTTTTTTATATTTCTTGGTTCAGACTCAAAGTTTCTAAGAATAGTCATTACATTCAAATAACATGTACTGAACAAGTAAATAAATATGCAAATAAAAATGCCTTAAATCTGCAGATCACCTGAAAAATCTGAATGCCAATAAAGAAAATTTGATGAATCTGCAATATCCATAATATCACAAAGTTTGTAAACAAAGAAAATCAGTCTTGACATATAAATTTCCTCTTTCAAATAGGAAATCTGTAATAGAAATTTTAGATAATAAAATGATCACCTGATAAATAAATAAATACTAAAGTTGCATACAAATGCACAGTATATTTTAACACATAACAGAGAAAAATATATTATGTATAAGAAAATTGGTTGATCTAAAAAAAAGGGACAAGAAGATGCACCTTATTCAACATTACCAATGAACAAGTTCTGCTGTAATACCTTACTGAGACATTAGCATATTAAGGTCTGTAAGAAGTAGGGGAAAAAAGACAAGAGGGTAAAATTTCATAGCAAAAATATAGATATACATTACCAGGAAAAATATTACATATCAAACTTCAAGTGCTAGAGAAAATAAATTAGTTTGCAGGAGAGACTGAAGTCAGAGTTCTATTCAGTAATACTACAATTCAGTTATTACTGAGTAAAACTGTTTAACCAATATCTAATGCTGCAGCACAATGCCCAGGTAGCATAATTCAAAAGCCTTTTTTTAAATAAATAAACAAACAAACAAACAAACACACACAAGCAAAGAAGAAGAGGAAGAGGAGGAGGAGGAGGAGGAGGAGGAGGAGGAGGAGGAGGAGGAGATAGAAGAAGAAAAGAGGGAAGGGTCTGTTCCAAAGCAACAAACCATTGGCTATAAAATGGGAATCTTACTTGATAATCTGGGGGGTATTCTGCTCTGTAGCAATGCTGGTAGAGAGTAGCTGTTTGTTTCAACACAGCAGAATATGAGACCTCCAGTATTTTTTTATTTTTTTTATTGATTGGATGAGTTTCCCTCTTTTAAGTGAACATTTAAGAAAGCCATGCTCCTGATGTTTAATATCATGGCAGTTAGAAACAGGCAGCTCCAAATTGTCCAAGTAGAAATCGTAGGTGGCATCTGTTCTGCACTAAGCCCCACCCTTATTCAACCTCATCATCTGACTTGCATGGTTTTGGATGTGAAGTTTTGGTTTTAGTATAAGTGTGTGTCCCTCTCCCTCTCAACACGTTTCATAAACCGTCATAAATATATCACAAAGTGTAAAACGCCATATGTTGAAGTATAATAATATACATAATGAAATATTAAAATACATAATAAAGGACCAAACTTGGAAATACATTGATTAAATGATATTTAACATATACACATACACTATATAAAGTAATATGAATATATATTGAATTATGCAACAGCACCGCAAGCTGTTATCACTAACAAATTATTAGATAAACACGTGTCAGAAAACACATGCAAGGTATTGACAGGGAATAAAGGGCAGAGCTAGATGACGTCACACACTCTAGCCAATCACGTCACTTTAGACACATTTACTCATATTTTTATAATGTTTCTACAAGTATCAGAGCTAGAACAAAAGTTCTACTCTTTCATTTGGGCTAACAAATGCTTATTATCATGACCAGCCTTCAAGAGAGTTTTGGGGGAAAAAATTATTTCATTTTCATCACAATAGAGTTCTATGGGAGTGGTGCTACCTGTTTCTAACTATATTGTGTAATACGATGTGGTAATACAGACAAGCTTCCTAGTCTGTTCTATTTTGTTAACTAAAAATGCTTTAAAAAAACAAGGGTAAGCAAAAGAAATTGCTGAATCAGAGGAGAACTGTGTGATTATCCAGGATATTGCAAACACAAATATGGAAACACTTCATTTGTAGTAATTGTTTGCAATTTTTGTTTTAAAACTTTGATTTCTATGTTCTTTTCAACCTTTGTCTATTACCTAAGACAAATGACATGATATCACGTTATGGCTTTTTGTATGCCAGGCACACTGGGTAATTGTGTGCATAATGACTGGCTGCCATCTCAGTGGGCTAAAAGCACAAGACATTAGGCCTGTGCATTTCAAAATACCCTGGGCTAGTGTCCAAGGCAGAGACAAAACCACCCCGGTGTTATTGGGTTAAGTTTACCCCAAACTTCAATATTACTATCTAATCAATTTGGATACACAAAAATGCAAATGATGTCCCATAAGTTACAACAGATGCTTTAGGAGATGTCTGTTTAAGTCCTTTTATGTAAATAAATGTTCTATTCATGTGCATGGTTTTTATAATATTTGAAGAATTACAGCCTAATTTTCTAAGCCATATCCTAGCTATTTTGAAGTGTAAATAAAAGTAATAAATAGCTTAATAAAAATAAAAAAATAGTATAGGTGGATGGCATGGAATTTCCTCCTTAAATATTTAGATAGCCACAAATTGAGATGTGTGA
>NW_028234426.1:20045506-20048006 GCF_977035675.1 Penaeus japonicus | reverse complement strand
GTAAAGAAAGAAAAGACAAATCAAAGACTTTGCTTCAGTAACATCAACTCTCCTTCTCTCTTGGAATGCCATATATGTTAGTCTTTCATAATGCTATCATGCACATAATAAAGCAGTAAGCTAGCAGTAAATATAGAAGTAAATATGACTTTTTCTTTTATTACATCTAGACGATATCGTGATTATACTCATATATCATACAATTCGTTATCTTTGTTAACCCATTCACGCCGGTTGACGTGATAGCACGTATTGTGGTTTTCGCGTCAGACGCCCTGGACGCGCTATGAGGGGAAGCCGCGCGCTCGGGTAGAGCGAGCGGGCAACCGAAGCTTGCGGCTTGTGCGCCCGAGAATCTCGAGGCGTTAGGGTTATGCGTTCGAGAACCCCGGTATTGCGACCGCGCAAAGCCGGAACTGCCCCGGCGTGAATGGGTTAATACAGAGAAAAATATACTTTAAAAAGAAAAAGAAAAAGGATATATAGGGAATGGGGGTGGGTCGAGCAAGAGTGTATGTGCATGGGAGAAACTGAGATAGAAAAGGGAGAGGGAGACAGGGAAGGGGAGGGGAGAGGTGGAGAGAGAGTGTGGGGGAGAGAGGGAGAGTGAGAAAAAGAGGGAGTATAGGGAGGATAAGGAGGGAGAGGGGGAGGGCATGAGGGAGAGAGTAAGAGTGAGAGAAAGTGAGAAACCAGATGATAAAAGAAAGGAGTCTATCTACGTAATGAGCCTGGATATGATAAATCATTCTATTTACAAAGACTATAAATAAGAAAATAAGATAAAACAAGAAGCCAAATCTAAAATTTCCAAATAAAAAGATTGATAACTAGTTTCAAAGTAGGTTAACGTAAACAAAAATCCCAAATACAAATATATTAACCCTTTCCCGACGGGGCACGCGCTACACGAAAACCCCTAAGCCGGCCGATTGCAATATTGCATTGAAATCGTCACACTGGCATGACGCCCCGGCATCAGGAGTTTAGCTGTGTCACACGAGTGTGACGCACCGTCGTCATAGGGTTAACCCTCTCGTGATGGGTGGTACACTACTGTACCGCACATTCTAGGCCCGTTCGCTGGGGACGCGATACGGCGTCGTTTATTTAACTGATTTAGGCCTATGCGTTGGAGAGCCCCGGCATTGTGACATGCAAGGCTGGAATGCCCCCGTCGTGAATGGGTTAACCTGATAATGACAGCCGGTTGGCTTTGCCAGGTCTTAAGCTACGGTATTTTAATATATGTAGGCTAACATTCAGGTTATTCGCCTGATGAAGCCACAGCCATCCACTATGTGCATGATCACCCTGCGTGCCAGCCATACAAAAAGCCATGACATGATATCACGTCCCCGGCAGCAAGTGCTGCCACCACATGACGTGATATCGTGTCATCCAACATTAATGGGTTAAAACAAATCATGAAATTAGTAGTAAAGGTTGAACCTCACCAGTCTGGAATTTGCTGGTTCAGTAGCTTCAATGGTTGATACTGCTATATTTGGATTATTGATATTCTTATCCCTAAATATGCCTCCTAAGGCATTAACAAGTAATTTAGTAACAGGCAAACCAGAGAAATTAACTCCGTTATAAAAGTTGTCAATATTGAACAACTAACTCTGTCATACAGAAGTCCAATAGGCCTTTGCTTGGTTTATTCCTATATATGTTGTACTGGCATTAATAATACAGTTGGTCCTTAACATTTGCTAGGGTTAGGTTCTTGTACCCCTTAACTGTTTAAAATGTATAAATGTGAATATCATTAGTATTATCAAGTTAGCCTACAGCTAAATTCTGATAATCATATCATTCCTAAGACCATTTAATAAAGCTAAATCATAAACATAACTTGTTGCTATACACTAAGTGTACTGAAATACATCATAACTTTTTTAAAATGAGTGAGAATAACTAGATACTCAAAGTCCAGTATATTTGCACAAACTCAACAAATATATTTGTACCATCTAACAACAGATTATGATCATCTAATCATTTTCAAATTCCACTGTTGTAGATGCACTGCTTCTCTCTTTATCCTTTGTCCTATAATCTATTCACCAGAAAAAATACAATAGATTCCACTGACTTTACTTGGTTCAGTTGGTATACCCACTCCAGAGAAGGGATTCTGCGATGGCAATGTATTTATATATTCATTCGACCCTGTCAAGTATTAGTCCAGACCATGCCTATCAATGGATCACTGACAGCTTGGATTTTAGACTACATGCAGAATTAAAGCCTTCAAAGTAGGCTGAAAACTTTTTATCAATGGATGACTGACTGCTTGGATTTTAGATTGCATGCAGAATGAAAGCCTTCAAAGTAGGCTGAAATTTTTTTATCTTTTTTACAATCTAATGAATCAAGACCATGTAAACAGATGCATGGCAAACAATTGATATCACAAAATTAGCCATGCGTGACCTTGGAAATCGCCACTCAACTATATAGAGCCATCACTCAGCCCATGCAGAAATATAAA
>NW_028234426.1:20035506-20038006 GCF_977035675.1 Penaeus japonicus | reverse complement strand
GGTACCAGAGGCCTGATTACCCTTGTGAAGTCGACTATCCCCTGCTCCCTGATTGCCGATCCTGGGCAGTGCGGAGAAGGTGTCGAATCCCTTGCTGTTGAGATCCATTTGGCCGGGGGTCCTCTCAAGCTGTACAATGTATACAGTAGGCCAAACTGTAGGGGCTTAGATATCAGTGAAGCCTGTGCTGCTGCAGCACATGAGCTAATTCTTATAGGGGGGGACTTTAATGCCCACCACCCTATACTGGCTCCCACTCAGAGACGTGATATGGCAGGCTGCCATATAGCCGAGGTGCTAGAGTCATGCCCAGAGATTGCTCTTCTCAACAGCCAGGAGCCTACGCATGTTGGCGGGGGGGTCCTTGACCTCACCTTTGTCACTGCGGCTCTGGTCGAGAGAATTAGTTGGTCTGTGGACAACACTGCCACGAGCGATCATTATGGGATAGTCACCACCATCTTGGATGCTGGCCCGGCACCCATGCCCCAGCACAATCCTCGATGGAAGGTGGAAAGAGCCAACTGGAAAGCCTTCCAGGAGGCTCTGGCCGTGTGCCTCAGAACCAGTGACTCCTCACTTAATGATAATGTGGATATACTTGAGGCCAGACTAGTAAATGCCATAGACGAGGCAGCCTCAGAAACCATCCCCAAAACTCGTCAGTGGTCCAGGTGTTTCAAGGACGCCTGGTACTATAATGATGAGATTAAGGAGGTTAACCACAGAATCAATATGTGCAGAAGACACTTTCGCAGACAGAGAACTCCCGAGAACCACACTCTTCTAAGAGAGGCTCTCAGGGATGCTCAGGAAACTGCTAAGAGGTTAAAGCAGGAAAAGTGGCTGGAGTGGTGTGAGTCCTTTGCCACCAAACCTCCCTTTCAGAATTGTGGAACCGTATCAGACGGGCCACGAATCGCTCAGCCCCCAAAAAGACCCACCATGACCCGCGGTCGGAGGCGGAGAGACTGGCACTCGAGTTCTCTGCTAGAACAAGTAGCGTCGGACTACCAGCAGAGCTGAGGGCATGCCAATCAGAGAAAAGGCGGTCGAGCCTGATGATACAGATGCCATGTTCTCTCTGAGGGAATTACGGCGAACATACAAGTCCAGTTCCCGGTCAGCCCCGGGTAGCGATGGGATCTCCCACCCCATCATTTCCCACCTAGGACATGAAGGTGAGCTTGCACTTTTGCATCTCATCAACAAGTCCTGGGAAACTTCCTCACTGCCACAGTGCTGGAAGAGGGCTGATATAATTCCCGTCCCCAAACCAAAGGAGCCAGGACGGTACCGCCCCATCTCCCTGCTTAGCTGTCTAGGAAAGACAGCAGAGAAAATGGTACTGAATCGGCTCCAATGGAAGCTGGGACCTCCACATGAACACCTACACGGGTTCACAAGGGGCAAGAGCACTACCCACAGCATTGCCACCTTACTGAGCACTGTCAGCAGCAGCAGCGCTGTCATTGTCTTCCTTGACCTGGAGAAGGCTTTTGAACTGGCAAACCCGTTAGCCATTCAGGAGATCCTGATCCGCAAGGGAATCAAAGGCAGGCTGCTTGCCTGGATTGGCGATTACTTTCGGAACAGAACTGCCAGAGTGAAGTTCCAAGGTCACCTTTCCAGGCATTTGCCTCTAGAGAATGGCACCCCTCAAGGAGGGGTCCTTAGCCCGGCCCTGTTCAACATCCTCATGTTAAACATTCTCGACATTCCACTCCCAGCGGGGTGCACGATCATTTCATATGCAGATGATCTAGCAATTATCTCCACTGGGAGAAGAAATGTGAATCCAGTCAGAAAGGCCCAGCGTTGTCTGGACCTAATAACTGAGGAATGCTGCAGAGTCGGGCTTAAGATCTCAGCAGCCAAATCGAAGGCAATGGCGCTGAAACATGATGTCTGTGATCAAAGACTGCGAGTCCAAGGTCTAGAGCTTGAGTGGATACACGTCTACCAATACTTGGGGGTATGGATCGATAAGAACCTCACCTTCCGCTCCGAGATCAAACATCTCTCAGACCGGACCAAGGCAAGGCTCTCTGTCATGAGAGCCCTGTCTGGGCGGCGCTTAGGGGCTGGACACCGCGTACTAAGATCTTTTTACGTGCACGCTGTCCGTCCCATTGTGGACTACGCCTCCGTCGCCCTGATCACAGTAAAACCTGGACTCAGGAAAAGACTCGACATAATGCAAAACGAAGCCGCCAGGATTATTCTGGGTGCCCCTGGGTGGGCTAAGGTTACTAACCTCCTCCTGGAGGCCAAACTCTTTCCCCTGGACACCCGGATTGATCAGATGGCGGCCCAGTTCCTTGCAAATGTCCTACAGTCCCCACAGGACTCGCAGCTAAGACAGAGAGTGCAGCGTCGGCTTGCACAAAACCAAGAACTCTTTGCTAACAACACCTGGCTGTCTCAAACAACCAGAGTGCTGAAACGCTTTGAGCTCAAAGAGACACTACTGATCAAGGGCATGGACCATCCCCACCCT
>NW_028234426.1:20013006-20015506 GCF_977035675.1 Penaeus japonicus | reverse complement strand
CTGTCCTAAAGAAATTTAGGACATATTCTGTCACTGGAGGAAAACATTTATTATTCCAAGAATGGAATCCAAAGCTTAAATAACTATTATATAACTAGGAAAAATAAAAAGAATCTTTACCCAAATGAATAGACAATATAGTTGGTCTTAGGATCTAGGAAAAGATTAATAAAATGCATCTATTCTCTTTTCAAAGATGTATGGATGATCATGGAAAACTTGGCACCAAATCCCAAGAGGCAGAAGAAGAGAGAATTAACCCACTTACGACGGGGGCATTCCAGCCTTGAATGTCCCAATGCCGGGGCGTTTGAATTATTAGGCCTAAATCAATTAAATGGCTGGCACAATACTGTGCCGCCCGGCCACTGGGCTTTTGAATGCGCGGTACAGTACTGTACCACCCGTCCAGAGAGGGTTAAAGTAAGGCATTCCCAAGAAAAGGAAACATCCTTGTAATTGAAAATGCTGAGTAAACATTTCTTAATCAATGAGCCAAAACTTTTTATAGTATGATAAAGTTTATTAGAAAGATAAAACAATAAACTGTGAAAGTGTTTAAACAAAATTAGATACCTGGTAACGATGGGAATGCATGTACTATCCAGAAAATTTTGTTTCATTCTTCTTTTTATACATAAATGGCTCCACAACAGTCTACAAGTTGATTAGTATGTCTACCTGTTTAAGCCATTAAAAAGTGTCCATTCTTATTATCATTATTGTTTTTAATACCATTACTAACAGTAATAAGAATAATAGTAAAAATAATAACTGTAATATGACTTTTCCCCAGAAAATTCAATGCAAGGGGTAAACAAGTGATGTCAGGTAAGCCTACTAATAACCTGCTTGGTAACAAAGTGCTTGTATAGCCATCCATGTACAAAAAAAAATAAAAATAAATAAATAAAATATTAACATATGAATAAAATTGTAGTGGATGGTGCAGCTATTCATCATCAATGGATTAAGTTCAATACCAGATGAGCCACCGAGTGGTGGTGAAAGAACAAGGGATGAATAACTTCTATTTTCACACAGTTCAATTCCTAGTAACTTACAAAAGATAGTTGGTCCCCTAGGATCGCCATTGCATGAGTCACTAGCAGCATTCATACTAGGCTTACATTGAGTAGATACATGCATCTTACACTGCACTATAACTGGCCTTCAACACATATTTCAGACTTTATCTATTGACATCATACTTTAGGCATTACCTTCTTATCAATCAAACTTTCTAATATGATGTTCAAACCATTAGGTATCTTAATGGAATGAATTCTACTAGAATCCATGCTACAAAAAAAATGGTATTACCCACAAGGGAAAGGCTTATAATCTAGGCAAGGAGAAAGTTCTTGAACTTACCGCTTTGTGAATGTGTTGCTCAGCTGCTCCCTCCAGACCAGAGTAGCCAAAGAAGGATTTGCTACCTTAAAAAACAAAACAAAACAAAAACAATCAAATAAACTGATGTCACATTACTATTTGCTAACCCTTATATGTCTGCTTTCCCAAACGTTATTCTGTCTTTCCTGTTTAATTGTTACAAAGAAATTTGTATATCTATACCCAAGATTTTCCTCTGCTGACATTTGTTTTTTTTATATTGACCAAACAGTGCAAAGAAGTAATCAAAATGCAGTGGGGTTAATTTCAAGGTTGCCTGCACTAGCCAAAAGTGAGGAGTGTGAAATGATGCTTTTTTCCCCCTTGTCTTTGATTCTGGACAAGCCAATTATCATTTTTCAATAAAAGTATAGAAAAAGAGAGTTAAGCCAAATTTTGGAAAGGTGTGGCTCAAGAACTATCATTACTTTGCTAAATGCCATTTCACACCTACCTAACACATAAATTGCAGAGTATAGAATGGTGTTGGTGCTACCCATCATCATAGGGTTAATAAATAAATAATCTAACTTAAACAGCTATATAGGTCTTAAAGTAAAGTTCCTGCTGTATGAAATGAAGACACCAAGAAATTGTTTAGTTATTCTCTTAATTACCAATGCTTGTCAATCTGAAACAAACAATAAAAGGCAGCAAGAGCTTAAACTATATATGGTAGCTGAGTGATGTGCTGCATGTGAGAGAAGCAAAAAAGATGCCAGACAATGTTAATCAGGTTGTTGTATCACTAGAAACAATGGATGAACTACTATGTATTCTTCCATTTACACTATCTAGATTTAATTCCTATCTGATTTCAATAAATAATCATTATAAGCCATTACTGTGATAGTTCTCCCAAAATTTTGGTGAATATGATTAATAGATTTCATGCAATTCTCAGTAAAAATACATTTTAAAATTGTAAAATAAGAGCTATGGGTAGACATGAAAGTCATCCCACATTATATTAAATATTCCATTTTCTATGGCCATTAATATCTGTATACTCAAAAACAAGTTGATAGTATACTTAAGTTTTGAGCATCAAATTTTCAAATAAGAAAAGCTAAGGGCTACTGGAAAATACAAGAACCGAAAAAGT
>NW_028234426.1:20005506-20008006 GCF_977035675.1 Penaeus japonicus | reverse complement strand
GGCAGATATAATGACACACCCAAGGCATTGTGAAAACCATATATGATACTAGATATCCTAGTAGGTTTGGTTGACAATTTCATGAACATTACCAAATTCAGTTGAGTCCCTGAAACAAAAATAACATACTAGTCACTACATGAAAATCTAAAAATCTAAAAAATTTAGAAGATACCCACACATCGGCATTCTAGAAAAAGCCAAGGAACATTCATCACATACATTTTTGTAAAACTTTTCAATTAATGTCAACAGAAAATGGTCAGAATAAGACTATACAAGTAGAGACAAGGTAATAATCATCAGAAATATATAAAGCAACACAATAAGCCTATTTATTAACTTCAATCACTTGAAAATTAAATACTACTGATTTGTTATAAATGTACACTTACTTATGAACACAGCTATGAACACAGCTTAATCCGACATGTTCTAACAAAAGTAAACAAACCTCCATCACGTATGTTCTAGCAAGAAAGAGCCTTTAGATGCCCTGGCAATTTATCGATGAATAAGGAAACAGTCTAAGATAAATCTTGCAGAACATGCATATGGTATGTTTGTTGGCCTTTGTCACACAGAGAGGTGGAGGCTTCAGTGTCATTTCACGAAGTCTTACTCTGAACAACTATCTTATGGTCAAATGAGGAACCAATCTAGTACAATCTTGTCAGAATATGTGAGGTGGAAGGTAGTTGGTATTTCCCGGAGTGTGACTTGACTATTCACTATCATAATTTAACTTTAGATTGCTAGCCATTTATCACAGATTACAAGTTTCAATGGTTGTAGGATAGATCACATCTGAGGTAAATACGAAAAATGTTTTCTTTTGACCACCACTGGGGCTGTTTTCTGAACTTTTTCCGTACTTATTTTCTGTATATCTAACCCTAATTAACATTATAATAACATTGGACAGTTACCGCTTCCTACTCCTCTCATCTAAATGCATATACAAATAAGATGACTCTGTTTGCAAGCAGTATGGTACTGATTTTGTTAACATTTATGAACTTGACAACACCTTCCTTTGATTCATTGCGTAGCCTTGATTCCCCTCTTCGCTAACGTACATCTTTAATCCTTGCTTTATGACATTCTAATTAGCTCTTTGACAAGATGGTATCATTTCTTTACCTGCGGGTCATTTTCTTACTGGTCGAAGAAAAACATTTGGATAAACCTAAAAAAATGAGACAGACGAGGCAAGAATTTTGTGACACTTATGTACGAAACACATCTGACTATCGAACTAGGGGATACGACCTTAGTTCATTTGCTGGAGGCCAACAAACCTATGCCAAGCAGTCGTTTTACAGGATTATTTACTGTTATAATTTTTAGAAAATCTTCTATTTTGGGACTGACTCGGATTGTACATTAAAATATAAAAATGTAATTGATAGGGCGCTTTCAAAAGGATTTTTCTAATCCCCTGTTAACATATGCACCCTTAAGCAAATGCAATTGTATTTGGAAAGGATACTCTGTAAAAGATACACATGCAGGTGACGGAATATCGACCTTTGGTACAAAATAATATCTGACACGTCCCAAACAAATCGCAGTCTAAAACTCTTGTGACTGGCCAACTTTAAACCATTGACATTATATGGAATCAATATGCACAATATCTGTGATTGTTTACTTAGTTTCATTTCGTATTATACATTTCTTTTGTTTGAGGTATTCTACTAAGTCGCCCCCCCACATCCCCACAAACAGCCCTCACCCACCAAGAGGTCACATGAGCCAACCACATGACACGATTACTGAACGTGATTAAGAATGTCCTGCCCAGCTTATCCTCGGTTTGAATTTTCCGCTTGAACTTTGGGGTAAACTAGCCTATAAACATCAGAATGTTGCTTGTAAGTGTTCTGTTTTAGAGTATTTAACCTCTTAAGTTGTAAAATTTACAGTGTATAATAATTGCCATAGTTACTTTTGCATTGTCGTTGATTATTAAATTCCTGATTCTATTTAATACCATCTTTTCATTATGAATAAGGATAAGGTAGGTTTGCGGAGCAGATGCACCGGCAGGCTTACATGCACTGAGGCGAGCCCGCCTGTGTTAGCGCGTGCTGACTCGTGAGAGAATGTGCCAACGAGAGTTGGGTCGACCTGAGCTTGGTCCTTATTCACCAGGCGACAGTGGAAACTCACGAGTTTGGACCAAAGCCTATATAGTCTTTGAGTTTGGACGGGGCTCTATCTGCCGATCACGGGGATGGGAGGTCAGCACGTTAACGACTGTGCCACCTAGCAATTTTTCATTATGGAAAGTTTAATAATGTAATGGGAGTGATTTTTTTTCATCATGTTTAACAGTGACGACTGTTTAATGATATAATAGGAGTGAAATTTGTAATAGTTATTTTTTACCTATAAATTGTAGGTTATATGTCATTATCGCCATGGACATTGTAATGTGCATTCAATGGCATTCTTGCATACTTGTCCTCCCTGACAGTAATTGCTGGAACCCCTT
>NW_028234426.1:19990506-20000506 GCF_977035675.1 Penaeus japonicus | reverse complement strand
TAATTGTAGCATTCTACTCTGAATATTTGTAAATAGGCTTTTTGTTACATAAGAACATTTAAATTTTCATCCAGGTTGTAGCAGCTTCCAAACATATTTTTGTCTATATTTTTAAAGCAATAATGTAGAGAGAATATATTTTATCTGTACAATACTGAAGATAGCACTTATTCTATTATCGGTACATGTTGCCTGTTTTGTACTAAATCTTCCAAAAAGAAGCTTGATCAAAACAGAAAAACATCAGCAATTTTAAGAGAGTTTCTAAGAACTCAGATCTGTGGCCTTACCTGAAGTCCTGCTTGCTGATTTGCCTGTCGCTCCTCCAATTCTTTCTTTTTCTCTTCTTTCCTTATTTCCATCAGATGCTTATAGTTGATAACCTTTGTAAAGAATATATATCCATTACATATAAGAGGACAAAAATGGAGAAAGAAAAAAAAAATCATAAAAAAAAAGGTGAAACAAGAGGAAGAAGGTTTCTATACTGCATGCACATTTCGGTATTTCATTTTTTAAATATAAAAGGAAAGCAATAAATACAGCAACTTGGAATTTTCCACTTTCTTTAGCTAAAACTGGTAGCTGATATCAGCATTTATTAAACTATGGGTTGTGACCCAAAAATGGGTGATTGTAAGATGTCTGATTAATAAAAATAAAAATAGTTTCTGTCACTTTTACATTATAATATTCTATAATCACAAAACATTTCAATGACTAATTGAACTTTTACATTATAATATTCTATAATCATAAAATATTTCAATGACCAATTGAACTTTTACATCATAATATTCTATAATCATAAAATATTTCAATGACCAATTGAACTATTAGTTGGCAGAGACAGAATTTAAGGTTCTTATCCAAGGTAAAAAAAAACACTGCCTTATATGCTGCAGTTAGCCTGTTACATGCATTAAAGAAAATTACCAGGTTCTACAAATTTTAGCTCTTGTCAAAATGCTGAACATTATAGTATAGATTATCTTCTGGAAACATCATTAATATAAAAAAATGGAAGGAAAATTATATAATATGGAAAATTAGATAACTGTGGGCTATATTAGAAATTATACCTTTTTCTTGGGTGGTTTTGCTCCAAGTTTTATGGCAAGATTAAGTCTCTCATCTTCTTGTTTCTTCTTCTGAAACCCAGTCATGCCAAACTTCATAACTTCAAACCTAAATTTCTTCATTTCTTCCTCTCCTGTTAGCACCTGAAAATAATAATTTTGTTAATAGTAGGAATATATAAAATATTTACTAGTAAATACCAGAGAAAAAAGACTCCTTCAGTAACCCATTTGTGCAGGATGACATGATAGCACGTCATGGGAATATTTTGCTCCAGCCGGGAGAGATCTCGCACGTGGAGGCTGCATGCACTTGTTATCTTCAAGGCAGGAGCAGCATTAGGCAAATAATTGCCATTTTACGAATGGGTTAACCTGTTGCAGGGTGTTATGACATACTGTCAAGTTTAGGTCCTGACAATCATCGTGATATACGTAACTATATTCCTCTAATAAAGAGCGGTGAACTGTATTCCTTTATCATAGAAAAAGTAATAACTCTATTGATGGTAATTATTATTATAATTTCTATAATAGCCACAATATTTGATACTATAAGTTTAATTTAGAATCACATACATAAAATGAGCCATGAGGAAAGAAATCCTTGACAGGTGTCAATCCACAGTCTCATCCTCCCATTAGCTTCAGAAAGCAACAACACTCAACAAGATGCTGATCACCCACTTTAAAGTACTGGATGTGCAGGATGTGCAGGCAGAATGAAAAAAGAAAGGTGATCCAGATTATGTACATCATCTGCAATGTGCCCTTGTGTCAATATGGCTGCTTTGTGCTGTGGCCCTAGCATCCAAAAGCACAGGTCTCCCTCCTCTTTCTTATATCTCTATGTTTTGTCATTGGGGATAGCTATTTCATTTGTTTTTGTTTATAAAAATACAAAAATACAACAACAACAAAAGTGTTTTGTCCTCCTATAAATCTGAATACTTCTATCACCCTGAGTGTGAAGAATATAATGAGCTGAATTTTAGTATTGCTACAACACTTACAAATCCTGTCAGTTGGCACATATAAGCCTAACAATATAGTACTACACTAAAAAATGCTGAATACAAAAAAAGCTGGTATCATAGCAAATGAAAGATATACAGTGTGAAAGGCTGAGATATGTCAAGCACCATTTCAAAATATAAGGTGTCTGGAGTGCCATGAATTAATGCCTGTCATGGGGCCAAAGTAAGTAAATCTATCCCAATCTCCAACAGGTTAGTACAACATACATGATATACTGATAATCATACCAATAGAGGAATCTTTTTAAGGTATTGCAAGAATATGGTATTCATAAGGGCTCATGCTATGACAATCATTACTGTCTACAAATTTATTCTGCAAATGCAATAGGCCTCCTACTATTTGTTCAAATTCAGATTTACTTTTATGGTTGGTATCAGTATTATACAAAACTAGAAATACAAAAAATGCTTGAAATCCTTATGTTCAAAAAGAATAAATAAATATGAAAATAGGTAAAATACACTCATCTGGAATACATATGGAACAAAGATATCTAGAAAAAGAATATTTAGTATTAAAAAATAGAAAGAAAAAGAAAAAAAGAAGTAAAAAAAATATTCCAAATACATGTCTTATGGTAACCAGACAAAACATATTCTGTCCACCCTCTGCAGAGTCCACATGAAATTTGTATTTATTAACCCATTGAAGATGGGGATAGGTTTATCTGACTGGTCCCTAATACAGGCACAACATGCCACCTGTGAGACACCACAAATGTTTGATTTCAGAGTATGCTCTCTTTCATTCTTTCAATCTGGGCTAATTGACAGTCTTTATTAATGTTATAGTACACTAAAATTGTAGTACAGGGGCCATATTAGCTCCTTATATGTCCAATATATTCAGTGTGATAGAGGTATCAATTCATATCATGCCACTTGTCTTCAGGCTAAAAACTTGATTGGCATTTTTGTCACATCATCCATTCACAATGGGTTAACCCCATTCATGCCGGGACTTATATTTGCCTAATGCTGGCAAGATAACAAGCACACACAGCCTCAAAGCATGATATATCTCCCAGCATGAAGCCACACTGCACCTCTCAGAGCGCTTTTCACTTGCTCGATTAAACGGGTTGATAAAGGATTTTTGTATTTGTCTACATTATTTTCACAAGTGAAGAAAAATGTGTCTAAACAAATGGAACTGCATATACATAAGTAAAGATGTACAATGTATGTTTAGAGGGAGTCAGCTGGTGGGAGCAAAATATTCCCATGACATGATATCCCATCATCCGGCGTGAATGGGTTAAAAGAGCAAAAGTTCAGAATGAGTAATATAATACATGCAGTTATATTTATCTTATAAAGCTTTAATAGAATTTACTTTAATTTGACTCTTACCGATTCTGGGGATTCTTGTGAATTCTCCTCATTCTCCTCTTCTTCATTTTTTCTTTTCTTTCCAGATCCTCGTTTCTTGGTGTAATCAATTATAACAACCTCCTCTCTGGGTTTCTTCTGGGCTGCTAAAGTCAGTGTGTTAATGGATCCTTTTGATTTCTTTGTAGTTTCTTTAACTTCTTTTGGCTTTGGTCCTCCCAGCAAAGCAGAATCATCAATGCCTATAGTATAAAACTGAAGTTAAAGAAACTTCATTCTAGAACCATTAGAGAGCCAGGTAAGCTCCAAAATTCAGATATAGAAAATAAATACAAATATGGATCTTAACCCTTCCATGATGGGCCACATCTTCAGAAGTTGTGCATCTATATATAATATATTTGCAAAGTGATACAAACTATCCCTAGTTACATGACTGCAAGAATAACTAGCTTCTAATATCAATAAAAGGAAAAGCACTACGAAAGTGATCTGAAACATGACCCATCACCTAAGAGTTAACAGTGCTTCCATCAAACGACAAGTGTCTCACACAACCTTTTGGGAACTTACCAAAATCATCAATCATCTTCAGGAGAGGTTTCTTCAGCTGCTTCTTTAAGCTTAAATGTTTCTTCTTAGCTAATAATTCTTCTCCTGTAATGAAACCTTCATCTTCTTCATCCGTGAATGCATCACTGACATCACTGTCATCTGGTGGAATCTCAGTTATTATCTTGAAGCCATCATCTGTCATTTTTGATCCCTTCTGGTTAGTTGAAGGCTGATGTCTGGCATCAACTTTCCTCTGTGCCTTTGGAGACGACCAGGCTTCCATGTCAATGTCTGACTCAAATGCATCTGATATATCTGAATCATCATCAGGTACCAATGAGACAACCTTGAACCCATCATCTGTAAATTTATGACCATTAACAATTTTAACATTTTCTATGTACTGCTTAGCATTATCATCACAAACAGTAAATTTCTCCTTCATTTTCTTCTCATTGGCAGGTACTCCTCTAGAATCAACGCATTCATCTACGTCTGACTCTTGTGAGCTTTTCATTGATTTTTTATTTTTTTTCACCAGTGATGGTAATTCTATTGTGTCTTCAGTTTTTTCTTCCACGATGATGTCTTGCTTGTTCTTTTTCCGTTTATTTTTTTTGGTTTTCCTTTGCATTTCACAATCTGTGTCAACTCTGCCTCCCACCACTTGATCACCTATAAAAAGAAAAAAAAAGAGTAAAATATCAAAAGTTTATATATGAGCTACTTACAAAAAATAAAAACAATTGCACTACTATTATCCAAATGAAATTCTTAATGCTTAATGCAATCCATAATAGAATATTGTATGATACATTTATATCTAAAATCAAATACATAATACAAATATTAAATTTTCTTTTTTTTCCCTTACTGAATCTGCACCTCAAAATTGCTGTGTCAGTGGTTCTCAACCAGGGGTACACAGCAAGAATTCAGAGGCTGTTATAAATCTACATTAACCCGTTAACGACGGATGACGTGTTTTTTTGTCATACATGACGCAGGACCTCTTGCCTGACAATGGGCGTCATGGCGTTCGGGGATTCTGGATCACTATGTTATTTTATTGTACTATAAGTAATGAGTGAGTGATGTTGACAATTGCAGTCATAATTATTATAACTGCCGTAATAATAAGCAAAATGGTTTTCAACTCACTTACAAAACCTAGATGGCACCACTTTCTTCTAGCACCAGCAGGAGAGAGAGCCTTGAATGGCACCCATCTACGGTCTCTAGCAAGCACTATCTCTATAGAGTGATGGCACATAGCAAGTTCCCGACATCTTGCTCTAAAGTACCGCAGATGAAAGATGTGCAGACCGAACGAGAGGAGGAAGGTGACTCACACCATGCCCAATGCCTACAATGTGACCCTGTGCCAGTATGGATGCCTTTTATTGTGGCACTCACTGTCAAAAGCACAAGTTTCCTTCCTCTTCCCAACCTCTTCATTTTGGATGGTTATAAGTTTCGTGTTTGTTCGTGACAGCACAGAAATAGGAAAAAATAAAGTTGTTTTTTTGTCCCCCCTAAAACAGTAATACTTCTATCACATTGAGTGTAAAGAAAAAAAATGAGTTGATATGGACCCTGAACTACAATTTTAGTCAACTGCAGAATTGATGGAGCCTGTGATATGACAGATATAAATTTCTGAAAATAGTAAAACACACAAAAAAAACAAAACACAAAAATGTCTCTAGCTCTACAATGAGTGACTAAAAGGGAGTGGGAAAAATAAAATTATGTTGCAGAAGCTGCCTCGATCAGAAATAAAACTCATCCTGGAGCCTGTGTAAGCAAATCTATCCCCCGTCGGCAATGGGTTAAACAGAACCTCTCTCCCTTCAAAGAAGATTTTTATGAGGATGTTGAAAATTACTCAAGGAGTCTACAAACAGCAATAGATTAAAACTAGACTTAAACTATGAGGTCAGTCATTAGGACACTACTTTTCACATCTTGTGAACATAGCAGAAAAAAATTATTGATAGTAGTGTGGCATATTTAAATTTGTAATGATCAATACTCTTAGCCTGACCTCTGACCTGCCACGCATTCTTACTGCAACACATGGTCATGCTTTATGCTACACTGCTGGCCAACCATCTGGCTGCAGAAGCAATATTTTAGCACCAACTGCCTTGAGGGGAGCCCAAACCCATGAGGGCTTCATGTCTTTCATGAACATGGGTTAGCCTCAACCGTCGACATCATACGAAACCATCGCTGCTCCAGCACCTACCATTCCCTTGTTTTGAGATTCCAACTGGGAGGATGAGGATAAAGTAGATGATCCCAACTACTTCGACGACAGGGACGATGCAGACAGTGACTGAAGTTATTATGAGCTGGACCATGACGAAGTCACGCTGGACAATGTATCAGCCCACAACATATCCATTACCTCCAATGAGCCCTTGTTGGAGGTCACCCACCGACATGTCTCCCACAACACCCCTGGGTTGAAGGGATGGAGAGGATGGTACAGATGTCGAAGGAGATCCTCAACTGTTTTTTTCCCCCTGAGCTGTGGCAGACTTTGAAGAGGGAGATAAACCTTTATGCTCAGTAGCAGCCGCTGAACTCATCCTTTCACATGAAGGCCTGGGAGGACACCTCTGTAGACGAGCTACAGAACTACATAGGCCTAAAAAAACTCAAGCGAAGTCCCAGCATGTATGAAGGCTGTAGTAGACCTTATGAATGTAGTGGGGCTCTTTGAAAAGGGATATCAGTTGTACTTGGATAATTGGTACTCCTTGCCCACTCTTTTTCACTATCTTCAGTCTCACAAGACGGAGGCTGTCAGCACTGGATGCAGGAAATTTATGCCAAAGGATCTCGCAGTAAAAAAGAAGGGAGACATAGATGGATGGATAAGAAGCAAGTGAATATATTTTCCACCATTCACAAAGGAAATTAAATTGTCGACCTTCCATCAAACAGAAGAAGGGAAATAAGGAAGAAACCCCACTGTGTTAATGATTACAATGACAGAATGAAGGGGGTTGTCATAAGTGACCAGCTCACACAGTCCTACCCAGCTACAAGAAAGACAAATAAATGGTATATAATACTACTCTACAACCTACTGGATGTGGCAATAGTAAATGTGCATGCTGTCCACAAGTAGCTGGGTGGGAAAATGACTGTTGGAATTCCGCAACCAGAGTGGAGGAGAAGGAGCATCGCCCCTCATCGCCCGGTGACACCTGCTTATTCTACCCGTTTACCTTCACAATCCCGTGCCCGCTCCAGTCCCGTTGCCACTAATACACTCATGACAAATATTGGTGGAAAGTATCATTGCTATAAACATTGTCGGGAAACTAGATGAAAAAGGAGCATGTCTCGGTACATATACCGAAAATGTGATGTAGCACTGTGTGCTACATGCTTCAGCAGATTTCAAGCATAGTACGTTGTAAAAATAATGATGTAAATAATGTATTTATGTATTCTTTACATATTTTTTATGATAAAAGAAAAATAAGATATAAAACTATGTTTCTATAAACCATGTCTCCCTTTTACTCATGGAAGAAAAAAGAAAAGTTATTATCATTGAACATGATATAACCATAATACAAAAGCTGGGTATTCCCCTGATACCTGATATAGATAGTATGGAGAAAAAATGATATAGAAAAAAAGTAAAAATGATGAGAAATTGAATAGATTTTCCAATATAAGGCCACAAAAGGTGACTTATTCTCAATTTGATACTTGTAGTTTTCACCAATCTTAGTAAGAACAAGAAGCATTGGAGTAATCCCGCACTATGTGTATGCAGCACATACCCCACTCTACCCTATAAGTCCCCAGAATACGAGTTTATGCCTACAAGGTAGTCTACCGGAACTATACCACACGCCAAGGATCACCGACCCAGAGGATTTGGGTTAACTCAAAACTACCAGCTCCCCACACTGTCCCCTTATGTAAAATACAGTGTAGTTGCCATATGGTATATCTCTGTCTCTTTACTATTCATACACCTAAATGAATATTTCATTGTTTTCTATGACAAACTTCACACGTATTCTAGTTGCATGACTTATTTGCATTTCCTCCAGCCATCCCCATATCCATGTGCCTCTGTTAGCCCCTCCTGCCCTTCTCCCTGCCTCAGTTATTTAATGTCTCAAGGTACACTTCCATCTTTTTACTATTTATACCTCTGCATAAATATTTCATGTTTTCTGTGAAAAAAATAATAAATCTTGTTTAATTTAAGCAATATTTGCTTGTGTTATATGCAGGTGTTTTGTAGGCATGGTAGCTTATTCCCGTTTTCCTTCCTATTCATGATAATTTTTCAATTATGAGGAGCACTTGCAAAACATTTTTTCAGATTTGATGCTCCAGTGTGCAGTCTGTACTTAACGTATGGTAATGAAATATACATTTACTGGTGCATAAATCCAAACTCTGAAATGTCAAAGACCAAAATTGGCCTTTGTGAAACTTGAATAATCATACTGTGTATGTGGCTGGGGATGAAAACCTTACCGTCTTGAACCCTTTTGGAACGGGTCACATCTCACGATCTTTGGCCTCGGGTGGGCATCTTAACCCATTGGTCGCGGTTTTAATAAAATATGTATACAGTCAGATGGCGGGTTTACATTGTTTGGCACAGTGCCATCTGCATCTATGACCGACTCTGCCTTGGCAGCAAATCATGACATCCGCTGTCAATGGGTTAAGACGTGTTTTCATTAAAAGCCAATAAAAATTCATCTTATGATTTCAAATTTATTCAAACCCTTCTCCACACATTGGGCTAATATTGAGTTACATTCACTAAAACCACTATAGATGCACACTGGACATCACAAGGTATCTGGTGATACCAATCTTGGTGGGTTTTATGATGCTGACCTACTCTTAGAGATTTTCCAAGATTTATCAACAAAGTTATACTAATTAGCTTTTGGTAAGATGTACTTCTTATACTACTGAAGGAATAACTAGCTTGTATCATGAACAACAAAATACAGTGCAAGAGTAATCCAACCCCACGAAAATGCCCGTTGCTGAAGTGTTAGTCAAGAAAGCATCTTGAAATTAAATATCAAAATTTACCCTAAATTATTATTTTATTTTATTTTATTTTATTCTATTTTATTTTATTTCATTTAAATTTATTTATTTATTCATTATTTAACCCTAAATTATTATTTTATTTTATTTTTTATTTTATTTCATTTAAATTTATTTATTTATTCATTATTTATTTATTTATTTATTTAATTATTTATTTATCTATTTTTTATATATATATATATATATATATATATATTTATTTTTATATTTATATTTATATATTTTTTTTTTTTTTTTTTTTTTTTTTTTTTTTTTAACAAATGACACAGCAATACTAAGTAGAGTAAATTTTCCAAACGTCTAACTTCGGGGCATATTTCGTTTGCAAAATCTGAACCCAATTACCTACCTGACTTTGCCTAGTTTTGAAGTTAGCCCTAGCCAAGGGTGGTTTTGCCCCCGCTGGACCCTCCCCCTTTTAAACCCATTCACGCCAGGGTGATTCCGGCTCTGAATGGTCAGAATGCAGGGGTTTTCGAACACATAAGCCTAACACCTCAGGATTCTCTGGTGCACTACCCGCGAGCCTGGGCTGTCGGCTCGCTCACTCCAAGTACTGGCCTTGACCAAATATCTCATCGCCGGCTGACCCAAAAACCATTAAACGTGTCAGCACGTCATCCGGCGTAAATGGGTTAAGGCACTTCATGCTACCTCGTACTATTTCAGGGCATATTTCATATGTAAAATCTTAACCCAATTACCCACCTCACTTTGTCCAGTTTTGAAGTCAGCCTTTGCCAAGAGGGGGCTATGCCCCCCTGTGGACCTCCCCTATTCAAGGCACTTAATGATACTTATGATACGTAATTCGTTCTGTAGATGAAAATGCTGTGACCAAGAATAACCTTCACACTGCGCCATGATGACAGCAAC
>NW_028234426.1:19965506-19973006 GCF_977035675.1 Penaeus japonicus | reverse complement strand
AAGAGTCCAACTTGTGGCCTGTGACATTGTGCTCACCTGCTGCCCTGACTGCAGCAGACCCTGAGCAGGTACAGCAATAATCTGACCTGACCCAGTGTTGAGGAGAGTTGTGGTGCTAGGAGTGCCACTTTTGGCAGCTATGGTGACTGTCTTGGTGGTGGCACCAGCCTGTCCTGCCTGTCCAGCCACAGTAATAGTCATGGGCTTGGTGACAGCCTGTGTGGTTGTGGTGCCAGCCACACCACCAGATGATACCACAATCATCTTCACACCTCCACCAGCTGACACCTACAACACCATGTAAGTTTTAAACATTAATACTGTAGCACTTAACTACTAACCTTACTTACACTGAATCTGAGTAATCTAGCGGCAATTCTCTTAAATATAAGGGACACTGTTAGTATTACTCAAAAGCACTGTACCTGAGCTGGCTGTCCAGTGGCCATGGTAGTGGTTGTGCCGGTTTGTAGTGTTCTGATGGCTGATGCAGTGGTAACAACAATAATCTGAGAAGTCTGTGGCCGCACAACACTAGTACCAGCAGCTCCTGGCTTCGTGATTACTATCGTCTGTTTTCCTCCTACAGTCGTGGTGCCAAGCTTCAAATTTATAAATCAAAATGAGTATACTGTATTATTCAAAATCATTTATAACTATATTTCAAGTAAGGATCATTACAAGACATATTAAATTAATTCTGTAAAGAAAAATAAGATTGATGTTTCCTCCAGTAACTGATACTGGTCAATGATTCTTCTATTTCAAAACTATAATCTTTACACAAATTACACCCTTTTCTACCAGTTTTCAAAAATATAGAAGTGACTCATCATCTCTAGTTTCAACTTTCCTTTCTTTCTACAGTTACTACAGGAAACCTTATGCATGTCCATCCAGTTACCCCTACATACCTACAGAACATTTATGCTTATGCTAAACTACGACCACTCCTAAAAGCTTATGGAAACTCAATAATTTTTCATGATCTACATCATAGGTGTGACAAAGCTATTACATTGATAAAAATTATGTTCTGAAGTATTAACCCATTGCAGACGGGGGATAGATTTGCTTGCCCAGTCTCCAGAATAGGTTTTATTTCAGAGCGAGGTAGTTTCGCATAACATACTTTGACTTTTCCCACTCTCTTTCAGTCACTCATTATAAAATAAGAGCCATTTAAGTATTTAAATTTTTGTGTGTTTTATTGTGTTTAGAGACTTATATGTGCCATATGATAAGTTGCAGTTGACAAAAATTGTAGTAGGATCCATATCCGCTCATGATTTTCTTTATACCCAGTGTGATAGAAGTATTGCTGTTTTACGGGAGGACAAAAAGCAACTTATTTTTTCTTATTTGTGTACTGTCACGAACGAATACAAAACACATGAAGAGGTAGAGAAGAGGAAGGAAACCTGTGCTTATGACTGAGTGCCACAGTAAAAGGCATCCCTCTTGGCACAAGAGCACATTTTAGACACTGGGCATGGTTTAACCCATTCACGCCGAGGTGATTCCGGCTTTGTATGGTCGTAATGCCGGGGTCTTCGAAAGCATAAGCCTAATGCATCGAGATTCTCAGGCGCAAGGGCCACGAGCCTGGGCTGCCCGCTCGCTAACCCTGAGTGCCGGCCTTGCCCAGATATCTCGTCACCGGTGTCTGACGCAAAACACACGAAACGTGTCAGCACGTCATCCGGCGTGAATGGGTTAAGTCACCTTCCTCCTCTTGTCCTACTTGTACATCCTTAATTGGCAGTACTTTAGAGCAAGAGGTCGGTAACTTGCTGTGTGCCACCGCTCTCAAAAGATGGTGTTTACTAGAGACCATGGATGGGTGCCATTCAAGACTCTCTCTCCTGCTGGTGTGAGAGGAAAGTGGTGCCTTCTGGGTTTTGGATGTTAAGTTTGCATAATAGTAATTAAAGTAAATATGACTGCAATTGTCATCACTCACTCCTTACTCATAGCAAAATAAAACAGCACAGTAATCCAAAATCCCTGTCATCAGGCCAAAGCTCCAGCATCATGTATGTCATGGCACCCGTCCGCAATGGGTTAAAACATAATAATTTTAGATTGATGTTTGGTGATCTCCATTCACTTTCTCAGAAAACAGTATGATAGTATGGTTTAGAGAACTCAACAAACTAATATTTAAGTATTCCTTTGTCACCCAATTCTTGACTGCAATGTTGTGCCTTTAAGCACTCATAACTGTGAGCCTTTCATCTTTAAAAGAAACACAATTAACATATTACTATTAAAATATTCGTATCTATATTCTTACTTTAAAAGTATGCAATAACCAAGTCTTAACATAATAGAAATTCAGAATGCTAGACGGTAAATAAAACTCAACAAGCTCAACCTCTAAAGACTGCAATTCCCTAATCTTGCATTGTTGCAGTCACATTTTAAAATCTTTTATGAAAGCCAAATACACCTTAAATATAACTGGTAAAAAGATCACATCAAACCACAAGATTAACACATAAAATATGATATTGTTGGAAGGATACTGGTAAAAGCAGTATGAAATCATCAGTGTTAGGAGAGGGGGGTGACCTTCAAATGAAGTCCCAGTGGTTCTATTATTTCCCAATGCCATTAGATTAACCCGTTGCCGACAGGAGATAGATTTACTTACCCAGGCTCCAGGATGGGTTCTATTTCTGAGCGAGACAGCTTCAGCAACATACCTTGATTTTTCCCACTCCCTTTTAGTCACTCATTGTAGAGCTAGAGCCATTTTTGTGTGTGTGTTTTACTTATTTTAAGAGACTTATACCTGTCATATCATAGGCTCTATCAATTCTGCAGTTGACTGAAATTGTAGTTCAGGGTCTATATCAACTCATTTTTTTTTTCTTTATACTCAATGTGACAGAAGTATTGCTGTGTCTAGGGAGGGCAAAAAGCAACTTTATTTTTTTCGTATTTGTGTGCTGTCACGAACAAACACTTATAACCATCCAAAATGAAGATAACATGAAGAGGTAGGGAAGAGGAAGGAAACTTGTGCTTTTGACAGTGAGTGCCACAATAAAAGGCATCACTAATGGCACAGGGGCACATTGTAGGCATTGGGCATGGTGTGAATCACCTTCCTCCTCTCGTTCTGCCTGCACATCTTTCATCTGTGGTACTTTAGAGCAAGAGGTTGGCAACCTGCTATATGTCATCGCTCTATAGAGATAGTGCTCGCTAGAGACCGTAGACGGGTGCCATTCAAGGCTCTCTCTCCTGCTGGTGCTAGAAGAAAGTGGTGCCATCTAGGTTTTGGATAGGAGTTGAAACCCATTTTGCTTAATATTACAGCAGTTATAATAATTATGACTGTAATTATCAAAATCACTCACTCAATACTCATAGCACAATGAAATAACACAGTGATCCAAAATCCCCGAACATCATGACGCCCATCGTCAGGCAAGAGCTCCTGCATCATGTATGATGAAAAAACACCTCACCTGTCATTAACGGGTTAATGCATTTCATAACAAATGCTAAATATTTGAAAATTGGTTATCATTTGAATGGCTGTAAAAACAAAATCAAAATGATCAAATAAACTTACCTGTTGTTTAGCAATGACAATATTCTGCCCTTGTATGACAGTTTTTCCAGCAGTCTGAGTCCCACTCGGAAGGCTTAGGATCTGGCCTGGCTGTGTGGTAGATGTAGTCATGATGGGTTTGCCAGGACCTCCTGCCTGTGTTGTGACCAGCTTCACTATGGTTGCTCCCTGGGCACCTACACCAGCCTTACTCTGCACCAAATTCACTTTGGACATCTGGAAAAAATAATAAAATAATAATCAAGAAATAGAGAACAAGAACATGCATACATAAACGCCATACTTTAATTTCACACATTCATATTGCTACACGCTACAAATGTATATCAATTAACATATACCCCTTCTGCTGTTCATAAAGTGAGGGAGGGAATAAGAAAGCAAAATATTTCACAAATAAATTTTTTAATGGATTTACTTACAGGAGTCAGACCTTTACTTGTTTTGACCAGAGTTACAATTTGTGGCTGAGATCCAGGGACACCACTTTTTTGTAATATAAACTGCTTGCCACTTTGTCCTGCAACTGTGGTACCCTGGGTGTTCAACACCTGTAAGAAAATATAATGATGCAATCTTTATTCGGGTTATGTTATGATTATAATTACTATAATATTAACATCAATAATGTCTATCATATCATGGCATACATTTGTGTGTGTGTGTGTGTGTGTGTGGGGGGAACTTACTTGACCCGAGGGTGACACCAATCTCACAGTTTGCCCAGCTATAGTGGTTGCAACTTTAACACCTTGTGGTGTAACAAGTGTTGTCGGTTGTACAACTTTAACTGTTGTTGGTGAAGTTGTTGTTCCTGTACTGGTTGTAATTTTTTGTGTTGCTGCAGCTGCAGCTGCTAGTGCTGCAATGCCTGACATTCCTCCTTGTGAAGTTGCAGTTGTTGTTGCCGGCAATCCACCACGAAGAATCTGTGTTGTTTGACCTCCTGTTCCTATTACTTTAATCTGCCCTGTTCCTGGAGCACGAACTCGAACTATATTTCCACCAGCTGTTGAATCATGTGAAAACTTATTAACATGTACCTTATAGAAAAGCCAACTCTTTTAAAAATGTTAAACTAATTTTCCTTATTCCACTATGATGATTTTCTCATTGACTGTTAAGTTCTAGATGAGCCAGCAGTGATGAAATTATAGATTCTTCCAAGTAAGACACCTCATTAAATAGCAATAAAAAAGAGACAATCCAACACTATGTGAGACCGACCTCTTATTTTCTGTGGTGTTGTAGGAGTCAAAGGTGTTACAGCTCCTGGTGTTGCTGGTCTTAAAACAGTCTGAGTAAGGGTGATGGGCTTGTTGGCTGGAGTCAAAGGTAAACTGGTTGTGGCAGGAGTGCTGGTGGGAGTTGTTGGAGTAGTGACTGTTGAAGCTGGGGTTGGGATGTCATACTTCTGGATCTGCAAGTAAAAATATCCTGTATGACTACATGAGGATAAATCATTATATAACATATAATTTCTTATACTACCACTTTTTGTGGCAGACACTGAGAGAATACAGCATTATTAACCCATCCACGACGGGGGCATTCTAGCCTTGAATGTCACAATGCCGGGGCGTTCGAATTATTAGGCCTAAATCAATTGAATGGCTGGCACAATACTGTGCCGCCCGGCCACTGGGCTTTTAAATGCGCGGTACAGTACTGTACCACCCGTCCAGAGAGGGTTAAAAAAAAAAAAGAGGGAAAAATTACATATTCGCCCACACCTCTCTCTCTCTCTCTCAAATAGTTACATTGGTTTTTCATTTAGTAATCATAAAGTGTCTGGTAAATCATACAAGCAAGAAAATGCTGAACTTTTGCATTAAAAAACAGATCCAATATTTTTCTCAATTCAAAGCAAACATTTGATATTGAAGAGGAAACTTTTCCATCTCCATCTTAATCCAATGACGACGGTGCGTCACACCCGTGTGACACAGCACAGCCAAAACGTTCCGGGCGTCAAGCCTATTGTGCTATATTCAATGCAATCAATGCAAGCCCCGCCATGGGAATTCCGAGAAAGTGCACCCGTCGGGAAAGGGTTAAGAGTATAGCACTATGAAATGTTTGAATTTTAAGTATCTTTTTATGTACTGAATTTTAAATAACCTATAAATTCATAATGTTTAACTCATTCACCTACAGTCCACATGGAGACTCTCCTAAGATGAACATACCTGCAGAAGGTAAGCATCTGCACAAGGTGTGGCTCCCCAGCACACTTCCAGGGTAGTAGTGGATGCTCTCACTAGCTGGACTCTACCTGGTGATCCAGGTACACTTGTCTCCAGGTACCACAAATCTTTGCAGCAAACCTGAAAAATTACCCAGTCCTTGATAACAAGTAAAACAAAGTTTACCAACACAAAATAATGAGACCGGGGGAAAACTAAAGAGTTTAGTCAAGTGTAGTAAAAATTATCCATAATATGACAGCAGCAAAAAATTAAAACTTAACTATGTCTTGAGTGGGCAAACCAGGTGTCACACATCAATGTATGATATTTATTTCTGTAAAGAAAAAGCATGAGGAAAGTTCAATCACTTTTCACTTTCCACATTTCAATGGTATTTTCCTGCTTAGTGTTCCCTCTCTTATTACTTGAGTAACACTAAAATTGTTCTTTTCCGTTGCTCTTACATTTTCATGAACCTGTCCATACCCTAGAGTAATCCAACTACTATCATTGGACTTACTTGATTATTCCAAGCTTTCCTGTATCCATCCCTGCCGGACCACACAAACAGTCGTGAATGTATCCCCACAGAACAGTGTCCAGCCCGAGCACGAGGCATCTGGTCCTCGAACTTCTCCATCATGGCGTTTTCCCAAGCCATGTTTTCTAGAGGGGAGAGAAAATAAGAAGTGTTACATAGTCTTGTACTGCTTAGGTGATATTTCACACTTTTGCAGACAGTCATGCACCATCAAGCATCTCCATGGTTTTTGCTTAACCCGTTAATGACGGGCTATTTTGGCTCTAAATGGTCGAAGTGCCGGGATATTACTAATGCATAAGCCTAATGCCTCGGGATTCTTGGCCGAGCTAGCTGCGGCCGAGCATTGTACACCTGATCACCCAGTGTGCCGGCTTCTGACCCAAAAACCACAAAATGTGATATCGTCACCCGTCGTTAACGGGTTAACTGTGCTCAAATATATGCTTCACTTGGATATGTTAGTATACAATGCCATTTATAAGTATATAATGTACACAGAGAAATCATCATGATGACAATATACTGTACCCTGAAAGTTCATTCAATGACATCACAATGAAGTTGATAGTTTCTGGTAAGAAAGTCTGACATATGATAAATCTATTAAAATTATAGAAATATCTTACCAATTATATCATATCTCTTTGCTTTATGCATGCACAAAAACATACATGCTATTGCTTTAATTGTCTCATTACTCAACCCGTTGGCTCCAAATGGTCGAAACACCGGGATATTTCAAATGCATAGGCCTATTTGCAGGCTATTTGCCTGCACTGGATGTGGCCAAGCGCTATGCACCCGATCACCCGGTGTGCCGGCCAGGAGGATAGCCATGACAAAGTATCTTGTCCCCAGTGGCTGATCCTGCCACCACTCGACATATTTTGTCACCTGGCATTCACGGGTTAACACTTAACCCATTCATACCATGTGTAGTCCTATCATATCATCACAATATTCTACTCTTTCTGGGAGACATCCTAGAACATCATGATCTCTCCCTCAAAATGTATGTTTTACATATTTACATAAGCACATAATCATAGGAGTTCCATTTGTATAATCATATTCACTAATGAAAATAATGTAAACAAATGCAAAAACCTTAAATTATCACTCTATTGAAGTGGGCAGATGAAAAATGTTCAAAGAGGTGCAGCGCAGCATTGTGCTGAAAG
>NW_028234426.1:19950506-19955506 GCF_977035675.1 Penaeus japonicus | reverse complement strand
AAATCTGCATTGTCAAGGAAGAAAATATGAATAAAAAACAATGACTAAAATGAAATAATCAAATCAAAACTAAAATCATGAAAACTAAAAAAAACAATTACACCTAGCGCTCTGACAATGTGCATTGCCTGAAGGACGGGGGTTAGCTACATGCATTCAACTCAAGCTAGCATCAAGTAAGTCAAGGTCAACCAGCTCAGAGACCATTTCTTAAATAGCATCCACCCCTCCAACCCACACAGACCATACGAACAGAACTCAAAACTCAAGAGACGTTGGTCTGGAGTACCGTGCGTGAATTCCTGCAGCTCATGAATGGCGGGAGTTGGAACATTAGCCAACACAGCGTGAACGTTAACGATAATTACCGGTCTATCACCTCCATTCGGATGCATTACCCCTCCCCCCTAAAATATAAGATCTCAATATACAGACAAAAAGCAAATATTTAATTTCTGACTCAAAGGTAATCAACAATCTACGACTTCTTCCGTGTGACCACAGTAAGCAAGAGCTGGCCCGTGCCAAATCCTTCCGATGCTGACCAAATGTGCCTTGGACATCACATATAGCAAGTCTGCTCCAACAGCCGGGTGAGCTGTACGTCGGAGTGTGTGTGCAGGTGTGTTAATGAATTAAAAAGGAGTGTGCGCCGTACCGGGGCATGTGCAAATGTGAGAGCAAAAGAGGGTGGAATGGGTGTGGAAGTGGTTGTGAATTAAATCAAAAGGGTACACTAGAAAAGCTCACGGAGGGCAGACAAAATAATACACTCGTAGGGGAAAGGCAGCGGAAAATGCAGATATACAATGATAAAGGAACGAGACTTGGTTACAGATACAATAGAAGAAAAAAATACAGTAGATAAAATAAACCGATTGTAAACTCGTGTGAGTACAAGCACATAAGCATGCATGCATGGACGCACAGACAGAAAGAGAAAGAGAAAGAGAAAGAGAAAGAGAAAGAGAAAGAGAGGCAGAGGGAGAAATATATCTAAATATAAATAAAAATAAGAATAAAAATATATAAATGTATATATATATACATAGAAAAAGAGAGAGAGAGAGAGAGAGAGAGAGAGAGAGAGAGAGAGAGAGAGAGAGAGAGAGAGAGAGAGAGAGAGAGAGAGAGAGAGAGAGAGAGAGAGAGAGAGAGAGAGAGATTATAATAGAATACTGAAAATGTGACCCGAGGAATATCGTGTTCGTGACACGTGCTGAAAATACCATTCCCTTCCAGAGTGTTTAAACCAATGTCCCCAAGACAACCTAGCATCATCGGAACAATAGAGTCCTGGCAGCGTTAAGCGGACTCAGGACGGCATTAAGGCAAGGTGGAAAGGCAGGGCAGGAAGTCCTTCACTCCGCCCTCACCTGCACCTGCACACTGCCATCGTATGCTAGATAGTGACATCAAAATCACGCTAACATTAACAAATATTTTTAAATTGTTCCTTAAAGTGCTATAAATATGCAAAGCTATGCGTTCGGTTAATAGACGTGATTTCTGTTCATAAAAACATATCTAGCCAATTTTCCGTATAAGGATGATTACTGTATAGATAGGTATATTCGATAACGCTCAAAAGATTAAGAAAGATGTTACTAAAGGAACATCTCGACTACTTCGTTCCTGTATCCCGGAACGATCCCCTCACGTATTTCGAGCCACGAAATTTGGCAACGTACACCCACAGTCGCTGTTCTATTCCCCCCTCGCTCCTGTGGCTGTTCCCTTCGACCATCCTCCTCCCCAGCGAGGAAAGCGCGGGAAACTGGGACGCCCCTTCGCGCCAAACGATTGCCAGCAGACCCTGCAAGGACTGCCAACCCTGCCACTGACATTCAACAACCACATTGAATATACGATACTTTTTTGTTACAGAACTTTTTGAGAATTGTTAAGAACCAAGTGACAGAGTGAGTCGTCGTATGAGTAACATAGACACCATGGTTGAAATCCACAATTCTTGTGCGCGCGCGTTTGCATGAGCATATGAGCATTCATATTTAGAGTACACTTACTCTCTCTATGTATGATGTATATAAATACATGTGTACATATGTGTATGAGTATACTTATGAATAAATGTAAGAATATGTGTGTGTATATGTGTATATGTATATATGTATATGTATATGTAGATATATATATATATATATATTATATTCTCATAAATAAATAAATAATATACACACACAAATACATACATACATATGCGCTTTTGTGTGAGTGAGTGAGTGGTGTGTGAGGGAATGAGTGTGCGTGTTTGTGCGACTGGTGTGTGCATGTGTATGAATGCATGTACGTATGCACACGCAAGATAAATGTGTGTGTGTATATATATATATATATATATATATATATATATATATATATATATATATATATATGTGCGTGTTTGAGCGACTGGTGTGCGCGTATGTGTATGCATGCACGCACGCACGCACGCACGCAAACACAAAATGTGTGTGTGTGATTGTGTATGTGTTTATGTGTATATATGTTTACATATATGTATATACATGTAAATGTGTATATTCATATATATATATATATATATATATATATATATATATGAATATATAAATTTAAAAATACATAAATATATATGAGTAAACACACAAAATGTATATATACATAAACAAACAAACACACACACACACACACACACATATATATATATATATATATATATATATATATATATATATATATATATATATATATATATATATATATAGAGAGAGAGAGAGAGAGAGAGAGAGAGAGAGGGAGAGAGAGAGAGAGAGAGGGAGAGAGAGAGGGAGAGGGAGATAGATGTGTGAAAATTTGATTTCAAATAATACAAATTCCATTTTAAATTAATAAATAAAGACTGGGTACGCAAGCAAGTAGAGCCTAGGTGAATTGTGAAGCCTAATACAGCGACTAAGACTGCCTGTCCTTGACTATGTGGGCAAGCAGAGCGGGGAACCCCTCGGGGTACTCGGCTTCCCTTCGCAGTGTTCCATTAAGCCTTGTACTTCCTCCTGCTCATGCTCACTCTTGTGTCACGGTCAGGTAGGTCATGCCAAACTTGGAGTTCCGACTTTTTCAATCTCTTACATTTCCTCTTGGGGCAGAGGCTAACGAATCTAATCAAAGGTTTTAAATTCATCTGTTGATACCAATAAAATTACATTTTTCAATCATGAAAGGCATGCGCACCGACATTTCCGATAAATACTATACATCTTCCTAATCAAAGCAAGGGGGTAAACCAAGACATATCGGATTATACCTACTGTCCAATGCCCAGCAAGACAACTGAACCATGGTTACCAACCTCAAGGAACGCCCCTCCCCCTCCCGGCCATATACATATCCTTCGTAGCAAGGGCACAGGCCACTTGCAGGACTACATACTATCAATTGAAAGTATGTTTGTACTTTTAATAGCAACTAATATGCGGCTACGCTGCTCCTGGGATAAATAACACACTAAATTTTGCAAGGTGAAGTATACTTGAATCCAGAATTTGACGGGCACTTTCCGTTTCACAATCATATTTGACATATCCATTTCCTTTAGAACTAAACACTAATTACTTTCTTTTATAAGTAAGCGGAGATGAAAGCTTCGTGATCAACTAATTAAACTTATCAAACGAAAGACACACAAATTGAATGTACTATCAGTTTCGTAATAATACAGTTATGAACACTAATAAACCAGTACAACCTTCCCTTGACTAGACCAGATTATCCTGTCAATGACAGTATTTCAGTACTGACCTCGCAATGAACTTAGGGGTATAGCATAACGTAACTTAGTTTTAAACATTAAAAACATCAGCCATACCTAGCTGCAGCGATTGCAATATTTGGTATATCTCAACTATATCTGCTTTCGCAGGCCTACCAAGCTACAAAAATTGTGATTTGTATATTTAATCAAGACCAACACCCTCAGCGGAAACGCGATGACAGACGTACGCAGCGATCCGAGACTTATCATTTATTAGTTCCCACGAGTTTTTATATCAAAGCTTTCATTCCAACACTTCGTAACGCAACGGTGGACAAGGGGGCGAGTGTTGGGAGGAAGGGGGAGGGGTGCGAGCTCGGAGCGGTTGGCAGCAGTGAGTGGCCTCGCCGCTGACAAAGGGCTGTTCCATTCCCCTCCCCCAAGGAGAAAAATAGATGCGGCTCTTCCATCTCGCAAGCAGCCTCCCCAAAAGTGCTCCCGCAGCGGCTGTTCCATCGTCAGCACAAACCCCCAAAGACACTATCCTATTGTATTTAATGGCATTGCGAGGTAATAACAATCAGAAATAATCATCTAAAACAGAAGTATACAATATTTAGAATCAACATGAAACATAATATCCTAAGGGGCTTTAAAAATCTTCGAAAAATTAGAGAATATATGTGCATCTCAAAACATAAACAGAAGAACGTCAAAGCCTCGACGCCATGTTGATTGCCCGGGATCACCCATACAAAATGTCAAATACTTAGCTAATTATAGCTCCTAGTGCACTGGCATCAATGTTAAGTTATAGCCATCAAATTTCCTTATAACATACACCAGGCGTCAGTTCTCTCGTATAATACACTTTTGAACTAGACCTTTCCAAAGTAGCTTTCAACGTCAGTCCATAGGGGGCGGCCATCTTGGAAACTTTCAAAACAAACAAGTCAAAACATATACTTTTCACTTTCACTAGTTACTGTGGCAATTGAGGACCATCAAAATATCCTCGTCACACTGTGAAACTACATAGAATCCCTAGATCACTACTACAAACTTACAGGAACTAAGGATACAAGGTAACTAACCTCATTTAGAAGGTAAGAGTTCACTTCACTTACCAGTGTTGTATACGTGCAATTCGTCCACAATTCCTTCATTCCCGCCTCCGAATACAACCATAAGGTCCTTAATTGCCACTGCGCGGTGTCCATGGCGAGGCCTGGGTTGTGGGCCCGTCGTATTAGTGACCCGCTTCCAC
>NW_028234426.1:19946858-19950406 GCF_977035675.1 Penaeus japonicus | reverse complement strand
TTCTTTCTGATATTCAGAGAGAGTTTAGGGACCGCTTTAGGGACCAGCTGAAGGAAGGTCAATACTATCAGGTAAGATTTAAAAAATGTTTCATCATGCAACTTTATCTAGATAAGTTGATAGACATGAGGACTCTAAATGATTCTTTTTCTACCTTTGGTTCATGAATGCATGTTTGTTCCAGAGTTTTGATTTTTCGAAAGAATATGGAAGGATTCTCCGCCAGGCAGAAGAGGAAGCGAGGATAATGAAAGCGGAGCACCGCAAGCCCCGGTCCTTCCAAGAGTCCAGCAAGGCCCACAAGACGGTATCATCCATGATTAAACAGCGGGATGAGCCAAAGAAGGCCTCAAAGAAGAAGGAGGGTAAGGCTAAGGGGATGGTTTATGCAATGGAAGGATTCCTAGGGTGTTTATCTCTGCTGGATGAGAGGGGCTTAGGAAGCACTGATAATAACCATCAGAAATTTCACTTTACAATATTTCCAGTTTCATGATGTTATTATTTGTGATTCATAGCAAAGTTAAGGAATTAATACTTTTCTTTCATGTGAACAGGTGATGGTGTGTTAGGGGGACTGTCTGCTTTTAACATAACAGAGATATATTTCAATTCTGTTCACAAAGTGAATCAAATGGCCTAAATAAATAATCAGACAATTTTCCATTAGATACATTTATTACAGAAAAAAATATATAGGCCTGAGTTCTCCTTTAGACAATGATAAAAGAGTATTAGTTTGAAAAGGAAATTAATCCCAAAAGCATATGGTCCCTGTAAGAGATTATAGTGATATTAAAAGCTGTTAAGCTTTAGATAAGACTTAGGTTATGGGTTCTTTTATCTATCGAGAATGCTGCTGCTTGTTATATTTTTTATTTTAATAAACTGTGTGACACTTTCTGGTTGGTTCTGCTAAGGAAAAGGCTATGGCTCCTATTCATTCAAATCCCTACCGATATTTCCCTAACCCTTGTGAATCGGGTCTCTTGTCTTTGGATGACTTATTACTTACTCTTTTTATGATGTGAGCTTGTAGATTGCAATTGGTGATGGGATGCTCTTAATGTGCTTGTTTGTTACAGGTAAAGGGAAAAAGAACAATAAGGAATGTAATAACAATAGTAAGTATTTTATTATATTTTGTTGTTTTTCACTGTTTAGGCATGCACATGCATATGTGCATGCATATACATGTTCACACAGTAAGACACACACATACACACACACCCATACACACACACCCATACACACACACCCATACACACACACCCATACACACACACCCATACACACACACCCATACACACACACACACACACACACACACACACACACACACACACACACACACACACACACACACACACACACACACACACACACACACACACACACACACACACACACACTTACATATGTTCATGTGCGTGCATACACACTCATGCACATGCACACGCACACGCACATGCACACACACGCATACCTTTTTTCATGACCAAATTTTGATTATCAGGCAATATGGTATATCAATCTCAGAATGAATGCTAATTATTTTTTTCATACATAGCTTATCTACACATTGCATTTGTTTATTAACTGCTATATGTGTTACTTAGGTAAAGACAATCGAGTTGAGGAAGTCGAAGAAGTGGAAGAAGAGGAGGAAGAAGAGGAGAGCAATGTCAATGAAAATGGCATTGGTAATGAGGTAGGCAGATGCCCTTCTAGGTCCAGCAGCCATTGGTCAATTGATTTTGCAGAGATGATATGTATGAACTGCATGTCATCACTACTTGATGGCTTGTGAATTTAAAGTCTGGAAAATTAATGTTTGACTCATATATTTTTTATTTTTTATTTTTTTTATTCATTTTTTTAAATTCTATTAATTTTTTTTTTTTTTAAGGATGGAGAAATAGAAGAAGCAGAAGGTATAAATGGCGATTTAAATGAAGATGAGATTCGAAAGAATCTTGAAAAGCTTGCGAGCAAGAAAAGAGGGACTCCGAAGGCCTCTAAGCTTGAAAAGACAAAGAGTCCCAAGCCTGCTAAGAAGGTAGGCAATTTTTTCTTTCTTTCTGAAATCTATGGTATTTCTTCCTTTCTGTGTGGAAACCATTTTTTAGAATTATAAATTGGTGGAATGTCGACCTAAATTTTTTTCCAGGGCAAAGAAAATCGTGTGTGGGACTTATCTGGACGTGATTCCAAGAGTCTTGACTACTCTTCCAAGAATGATTCAGGAGCAGGAATGCAGTCGTCCCTGCGGCCTGATTTCCTGCCAGACCAATCTCAGGTATGACAAGTGGTTTATATGCTTACCCCATGGATGCCAGAAGCATGCACTGTTCACTATTGTTTTGGTATATTCATATTCATACTATTTTTTTACACTTAGAAGTATCCACAAGTGCCTAATCATTTACCAGGCTTACATAACTTCACTTCTTTAACCCTTTCCTTCAAGTTTGAGGAATTAGATTTTGTACTGCATTTTTCCTTTTTTGGAAATTGCAAGTTATTTATTGCCTATGTACAAAATACTAATTAGAATCACTTTGGTAATATATTATATATAGCCTCATATGTCATCCATGTCTATAATATAACAGAAAACACACTTGCGGCCTGTCTTAGAAAGGTTAAACATGCCTGTTATATTCATGTGGTAACCTAGATCATTCTATTCAAAATGATATGAAACATTATTCAGTATTGAAAGCTAGCCTCTGTTGCTTTTATACATATACAAGAAGTAATTTTTGAAATTAATTCCAGATTGGAACACTGTCGGGAAACCTTAGGGGAATGGATATTCAAAACGAGAAGGAATCAAACGATAAAAAATCTAGTAGTAAGTATAACTTGATGATTGTAAACAGGAAAGTAACATTCAGTAGCATTATTTTTTTCTTCAAAATTTTGACATAGTTTTCAGTTTCTTGTTTGGTTGATATTTATGACAAGAACCAACAATTTATTAAGAATGTAAGAAGTTTTGAAAGCAAATGAAATTGATATTACTTTAAGATCTACACACTTTCTCTGTATTTTATTAAACCATTTATATAAATATATGTTTGCATTGATAATGTATATATAAATTTCCTGTCATTCTTGGTTAGATTTTCATTGACTAATAACATCGTATTCATGACATGCTTAGGTGGAGGTATGTTCTCCATGTTCCGGGGCCTGGTGGGTGGCAAAACTCTAAGTGAGGCTGACGTTGAGCCAGTTCTTGAAAAACTGAAAGATCACCTTATTGGGAAGAATGTGGCCTCGGAGATTGCTACTAAACTTTGCCAGTCAGTTGGCAAAAAGCTTGAGGGCAAAGTATGTAATTGGTTGGAATTTATGACTTAAAATTGGGCATATAATAGATGAATGAAGTTGTTATGATTCTATCAGATTATTATCAAAATACCCCATTATTCCATAGGTGGTTGGTACTTTTGAGGGAGTGTCAAGTACTGTCCGCAGTACATTGACAGAGTCCTTAGTGCAGCTACTGACCCCAAAACGCCGTTTAGATGTGCTTCGTG
>NW_028234426.1:19926858-19939358 GCF_977035675.1 Penaeus japonicus | reverse complement strand
TACATTTATATATATTCAATTTTCTTGGCTTAAAAAAAGTCACTTTGAAATATGGTGGGAAAAACTGTGCACCCATGCTATATGGCAGGCAGGAATTGAATAAGGAAGTGAGTAGGTTAAATGAGAAGCATTTTACAAAAATGACATATCATGACGTACACAGTTAAGCACTAAATAGTATCCTCATTTTCTGATATTCTGCAACTCCAAGTATCCTGTAAAACCTGTTTGGGGAAACATGAAAAGGATTCATTACTGTAAAACTTGATTTTTGGTATGATGAAACATCTGTCTTCTGCAGTCTCACTGGCCTGGAAAAAAAAGGAATTAAAGGTAAAACAAAATCCATTGAGGGGGGGAGGAGAGAGAGAGAGAGGAGAGAGAAAGTGAAAGTGAAAGTGAGAGAGAGAGAGAGAGAGAGAGAGAGAGAGAGAGAGAGAGAGAGAGGAGGAGAGAGAAGAAGAGAAAGAGAGAGAAGAGAGAGAGAGAGAGAGAGAGAGAGAGAGAGAGAGAGAGAGAGAGAGAGAGAGAGAGAGAGAGAGAGAGAGAGAAGAGAGAGAAAAGAGAGAGAGAGAGGAAAAGAGAGAGAAGAGAGAGAGAGAGAGAGAGAGAGAGAGAGAGAGAGAGAGAGAGAGAGAGAGAGAGAGAGAGAGAGAGAGAGAGAGAGAGAAGAGAGAGAGAGAGAGAGAGAGAGAGAGAGAGAGAGAGAGAGAGAGAGAGAGAGAGAGAAAAGAGAGAGAGAGAGAGAGAGAGAGAGAGAGAGAGAGAGAAGAGAGAGAGAGAGAGAAAAGAGAGAGAGAGAGAGAGAGAGAGAGAGGAGAGAGAGAGAGAGAGAGAGAGAAGAGAGAGAGAGAGGAGAGAAAAGAGAGAGAGAGAGAGAGAGAAAGAAGAGAGAGAGAGAGAGAGAAAGAGAGAGAGAAAGAAGGGAGAGAGAGAGAGAGAGAGAGAGAGAGAGAGAGAGAAGAGAGAGAGAGAGAGAGAGAGAAAGAGAGAGAGAGAGAGAGAAGAGAGAGAGAGAGAGAGAAAGGAGAGAGAGAGAGAGAAAGGAGAGAGAGAGAGAGAGAGGAGAGAGAGAGAGAGAGAGAAAGGAGAGAGAGAGAGAAAGGAGAGAGAGAGAGAAAGAGAAGGACGAGTAAGAGAGAGAAAGAAAAAAACTTGACGTTAGAGAAAGAAATCTCAAACAGTAAAGTAAGAATAGGCTTCAAGTCATTCTAAACTTCCCCATAAGATAAGGCAATTCTCTCATAACAAAAACACAACATCTTCAAAAAAACGGGAATATGATCAATAGTTTTCAGATATAAGAACATTAACAAGCAAAACATCAGATATAAACATTCAATTCGGAATCTCCAAGCCAAACATAAATGCAGATAATAATACCCTTCTATTGCTCCCAAATCAACTGTTTAATTTCTATTATATATTGATCTGGGATATAATTTTTTTTTTGTCCTCTCTCTTGATAACTGAAGTTCAATTCTTACCGGATCACTAGAAAGTGCTGTTGTAGACAGAGCACGCAGGCAGCTGAAACAGTAACGGTTCTATAACAGTAAGCTTATGATTCTATTGAATGTGAAAGGCCTCATCTATTGTAACAGATACATTTCTTGACAATTAGCTTCATTTACTAAGACAAGGGCCAGGGCGCTAACATTATATTTTAAATCTGAATACATAAATCATTTTCAAGTTTGGGACACTTCCATCACTCTACTACTTGCTTGACAAACTTGTGGACATATTTGCTAGTAAACTTTGATGTAGTAACTTTGTCGTAAGGACAGATAGCTAGGACTTAAAAGAGCTTCCCAAGAAAAAAACCTAGGTAAACAAGCACACAAATGTACACCTAATTGTTCACAAATTTTACAAATGTTTAGCAATCCAAACTTCAGATTGATGCAAAACATAATTGCAAAGCGGCATATGAAGCTTTTTTGTAGAAGATGATTCATCCACATATAATTTTGAATCCAAACAGTCTGAATGCATTCAGATTTTTTCTGAATCCTATTACTGGATTATTAACTTTTCTACAAAACAGTACTTATATATATATATGATTACTCAGAGCAAAAAGGAATTTATAGCTTAACTAGAGATAAATGATTTCTACAGTATTAAAGCAAACTTAAAGTCAGTTAGTGTTAACTATTCTCCTGTTTTATAAAGAATGGTCATTTCCAAGATTTTTTCTGAACTCCATTAAAAATCATAAATATAAGATGAAAATAATTATTTGATTTACTTAACAATGTAAATAGAATTACAAAAGGTTTTGCATATAAATATCTGAAGACCCATCATTTCTTCAGTAAACATTTTCATCCAAGAGCACATATATAAACCTGAAGCTTTATCCACAAAACAAGCCTCAAAAATTTGCAAACAGTGAATTCAGATGTCAAATTCTCAACAAGTTTATGTAGAATATAAAATCCTCATGTGTTTGCAAATGTCTCAATCATAAATGGCCAGATCACCAAATGTACAATACCATTAGTTCACACTTTTTCTCGAATTTCTTAGTCTTATTCTTTTGCATTTAGCTTATTAGTAGCCCCTAAAGTTTCCTCTCCTTCCTCGGAAACCACCTCTGTAGGGCATTCCACGGCTTGAGCTATATCCAAATCCTCTCCCTCTGCCTCTGCCTCGTCCACGGAAACTACCACCAGCTGTCAATGTAAATATATAAATGTCAGTCTCTACTTGGAAATTTATAAAAATATGAAGTTATAGAAAAAAAAAGCTAATACTATCATCCATCATCAACACTAGAAGCCATAAGAATACTTACAGTATTGTCCTGCCCTTTGGCTGTACTTGTCTCTGGGAGGAGCATATATCTGTCGTTCTCCCTTCATGCTCTTTGGACTGGTTGAGTCAAAAGTAATTGGTGTGTGTCTCTTTTCAGCTCCGTTAACAGATGGTTTGCTAGTTGCGGATGCTGGCTTCCAAGAAAGTGCAATGTTGGACTGTGAAGAGATAAAAGAGTACTTATAAAACTCTACCTCATCATTAATTTTCTACACCTGTAATACATACTAAATTACTTTGCTGCACCACTGAAACAGGTTGCAGCACTCTCTTAGGTTCTTATATTTTTCCTGAATTATCTAGCATTGTCCAGTAATTGTAGTAAATGCTTTTTCTTCTTCTAAATTTTGTTACTTCAGATCCCCCCACCCATAAAAAAAAAAAAGTTTTGTTCCATTCTGGAACACTTCAATTTCTTTGTATTCTACAAATCAATATTCTGCCACTTGAAACTGAAAATACCTTGTAAGATGGTGGCTGGTGGAACAAATCCTTGATAAGAAGATTGATATTTGCTGTTGTCTTCAGTGCTATTAGCTTAATCTTGTTCTCTTCTGTCTTCAGCTCCTCCCCGCTCTTATTGGCCAAAGCCTCACGGAGCCTTTTCTGATATGCCTGTGATACCCGGGCAAAGTACTGTAGACTGGAATGATGAAGATGAGATTAAGATTTATCATTACTAACCATGGCATGTGTGTATGTGAGTGTGTATGTATACATGTATGTATGTATGTATGTATGTATGTATGTATGTGTGTGTCCGTGTATGTGAGAGTGTGTGAGTATGTGTGAGAGTATGCAAGTATATGTATGTGTATGTAAGTGTATGTATGTGTATGTATGTGTATGTATGGGTATGTATGTGTATGTGTGAGTGTGTGAGAGTGTGTGCGTGTGAGAGCGTGTGCATGTGAGAGCGTGTGTGTGTGAGTGTGAGTGTGAGTGTGAGTGTGAGTGTGAGTGTGTGTGTGTGTAAGAGTGTGTGTGCGTGTGTGTGTGTAAGAGTGTGTGTGTGTGTGTGTATAAGTGTGTGTGTGTGTGTGTGTGTGTGTGTGTGTGTGTGTGTGTGTGTGTGTGTGTGTGTGTGTGTGTGTGTGTGTGTGTGTGTGTGTGTGTGTGTGTGAGAGAGAGAGAATGAGTGTATGTGTATGAGAGTGAGAATGTGTGTATGTGTGTGAGAGAGAGAATGTGTGTATGTGTGTATGTGTGTATGTGTGTGTGTGTGAGTGTGTGTGTATGTGTGTGTGTGTGTGTGTGTGTGTGTGTGTGTGTGTGTGTGTGTGTGTGTGTGTGTGTGTGTGTGTGAGTGTGTGTGTGTGTGTGTGTGTGTGTGTGTGTGTGTGTGTGTGTGTGTGTGTGTGTGTGTGTGTGTGTGTGTGTGTGTGTGTGTGTGTGAGTGTGTGAGAGTATGCATGTATGTGTGTGAATGTGTGTGTATGTGTGAGAATATGCATATATATATATATATATATATATATATATATATATATATATATATATATATATATGTATGTATATGTGTGTGTGTGTGTGTGTGTGTGTGTGTGTGTGTGTGTGTGTGTGTGTGTGTGTGTGTGTGTGTGTGTGTGTGTGTGTGTGTGTGTGTGTGTGTGTGTGTGTGTGCATGAGTGCAGGTGTTTGACAAGATATACATAAGACTACAAAACCATAGGATGAGTACACTGAACAAAAATATTGGAAAACTAAATTAAAACAATAATATTAATATATAATATATTATATATTATTTATATATATATATTTTATATATATAATATATTATAAATGCAAGGACATTGTGTGTTGTGTGTGTATGTGTTGGGATGTGTTTTGTGATGTGTGTAGGGGTTTGTGTGTGTGTGTGTGAAAAAGTTGCCTTCACTTTACAGCGACAATACCCGAGATGAAAACAACAGGCTGTGAAAGCTCGGCTGCATTGTCGAACTACTGCAGCAAGAGTTCCGGGATTTCTACATTCCACCACAGTGGATAATGGTGGACGAGAGTCTCTAGAAGTTCAAAGGCAGACTAAGGTAGGTAACATACAACCCTATCAAAAGAGCTCGTTTTGGGCTCAAGATTTATAAACTAAGTGTATCCTTGCGTCCCACATGTGGATATACGTGCTTTCATATTTTATACAGGCCAGGACAGGGGAGAGGTGCCAGCTTCACACAAGGCCGTCATCGACCTTATAGAGTCGGCGGAGGTACTTGACAAGGGTTACAATTTATATGTTGATAGCTGGTATACAATCCCCTACCTTATTCCATTGGCTCCAGGGCCGCAAAATGTGTGTGGTGTGTGTGTGCTTGTGTGTGTGTGTTGTGTATGTGTGTGTGTGTGTGTGTGTGTGTGCATGAGTCAGGTGTACCTCAACAGGGATGCTATGCATCAAATGGATGGATAAAAGGGCACTCTATCTTCTTTTCACATTGCATAAATATGAGATGGTGGAAACAGAGAAAGAAAACAGAAATGGAGAGAAAGTAGTCAAACCTAAGGCCAACATTGACTACAATGAGAGTAAGAAGAGAGCTGATGTTGGGGATCAATTGGCTTCTTCATACCCAGCAGTAAGAAGCCTCAAATGGTATAAGAAAGTATTTATGTATCTGTTTGATATGGCTATGATAAATTCTTTCCTCATTTCCAAGCCCGTCAGTGGAAACATTGGGCAGCAGCTGATTTTAAGGCAGGAGGTGGTTAGAGGCCTCTTTATGAACATTTACCACAAGTGCCTAATATAGTGGCAGAGGACAGCCAGCTATAACCAATTCAGCACTCCAACTTCAAGGGAGAAATCCCCATGTAATTTGCAAAATAGAGGGGAAGAAATACAAGATATACATAAGACTACAAAACCATAGGATGAGTACACTGGATGTATTTGGATGTTTCGAGAATTACCATAAAAAAATAAATTATTAAGGTGTTAGTGTACATACTGTAAATAACTTTTGTTTACATGCAAATACATGTATTTGTTTCACTCCCTTTTTTATTGCCCACATCCAAGAAAAGTAAGCTCACAAAAGTTTATAGAATACTCTATGACATTGGTAAAATGAAACCATTACCGATTGTTAACCATTTTGATAGTTTCTGAAAAAATTAAAATGATGGAAGTCCTCTTTTTCTTTTACTAGATTCACAGCTATATGTATTCCATAAAGAGCTAATAAAAAGACTTGCTATCCGAGTCTAAAATATTGAAAAAAAAAAAAGGTTATTTTCATACCTCTCCAGTTTTCATACAAAATGGGAAACCAATGTCAAACTGCTTCTAGCGCGGCCTCCCACACCACACGAGCATAAAATAAATACCGCTACGGACCTCCAGGCCATATATGATATTACCACCACTGTATACACTAATCTCGAAAAGCACAACCAATGGGTTAATGTTTATAACTTTGTAGCAATTAGAGGGAAGCAATGGTGTTGTGGTGATGCACCTGACAAAATAAGTTTCCTTCAAACAATTTACCTGTTAATCAATTCAACTTTTGCTGCCTTGAAACATGTATCAACACCAGCTTTAGCAATACATGTCAGTCCACAAAACTGGTATAAAGGTGCAGTTACAAAGCACTTTTCAGACAACAATGTTGTTGGCAACAAGGTCTGTACCCATAGGCAAAATGCTGTTTCTATGGTGGCAACAAGGTCTGTATCCATAGGCAAAATGCTGTTTCTATGGTAAGATGGAAAATATAAATTGGAAGCTGTGATGGGAAATGAATACATGAGAGACTAAGGTACAATTAGATTTTTTGTATCATTATAAATTGTGTGTGTAAGATTTTAATGTATGAAACTATTTCCAAAATATGTAACAAAAATGACTCAAAGTTATAAATCATTTTTACACATATTTTGGTATTCTTGATATGCTTGCTTTCAGAGAAACTGAGGGAATTTGTGTGTCCATCTTACATATGTGTGGTGTCACCAAAGTGGCAATTCTTGAAAGGAAACCCTCTTCATACAAAGGAAAATGTGAAGTCCTTGATGTCTCCTCTAAGCATAATTCTTGTAGTAAACTGTGGACGCTAATAAAAAATGAATGTGCAACATTTATTCGGGATTATAAAGCCTGTACACCCATCAACATAGTTAACCCATTCGCGCCGGATGACGTGCTGACACATTTCATGGTTTTTGCGTCAGATGCCGGCGATGAGATATTTGGTTAAGGCTGGCGCTCGGGGTGAATGAGTGGACAGCCCAGGCTCCCGGCTAGTGTACCCGAGAATCCCGAGGCGTTAGGCTTATGTGTTCAAAACCCCCGGCATTCTGACCATTCAGAGCCAGAGCAGCCCCAGCGTGAATGGGTTAAGAGATGTGCCGATGTAACCACCCGAGCACACCTGATTGCTATGATGGTTTTGAAAACGGAGCACAAAACAGTTGATTCATCCGCTGTGCTGTCATGCCATGTGACCACCTGCTTGTGATAAGTACAACAAACTGCCCACGATGGTGACAACTTTGCTGACTGAAACATGCCCATGTGACCACAGCATAAATAGACAATGTTAGGCTTCATACAAAAAAAATCAAACCCCACTGTGCCCTTACCGGAGTCTGAAGTCTTTGAGACGATCTGGATTCTCAGTGAGGAATTCTACATTATGTTTTGCCAGTTGGTGGAAAGTGAAAAGAAGACACTCTACACGTGAAAACTCCAAGCTCACTCCACCTTCTAAGGCCTCTGTTGCTGCATCGCCCTCTGGGGGGAGGGGCATAACTTCCTGGAAGAAAAGTACAACATACTCATTATAAGACAGGACTAATATGAAGGATATCAATTTTCTAAGAAAAAGATGAAAATTATCATCCTTTTAAATTTTGCTCTCAAACTCTGACTAATTTATAAAGTCACCATGGCAAAGTTTGTTGGTAGAATATGATGAGAAATATTACAGGAACTTAGGAACTTAATCACCAATAAATCACAATAAACAGTGTATAATAAAAGCACTAACCAGCAATTTGTCATAAATAGCTAGGACTTTCAATCCAATATCTTCCATGCCGCCTGCATGTGGTACAAGTTCAGCCATTATCTTCAGTAAATCAAGAATAAGAGCAGCATTGTTTCCACCATCAGCAACAGCAGACTCAAGATGATCTAATGCTGGTACAACTTCTCGCCACATGTATTCAACAAATTGAGTAGACCGTACTTGAGACTGTAAAGAAATCAAAAAGGATTGAGCTATTTTTTGTTTTTGTCTTTTTGTATCCAAGGATTTTTCTTCAAGCCTGAGCAATACATCACAGACAAAATTATTTCAATTTTATAATACTTTTAAGGCTTCATTTATATATAAAAATCATCATGTAGCTAAACATCAATAAAACTTAGAAAGAAAGTGCTGCAAGAGACAATTAATTAAACAAAGAATTAGAAGTAACTTACAGAGAAATATGGCAAAGCTTGCTTGGTGCATGTGGCAAGACGATGAACACTCTCAAGGTCTGCTGGGTCAAAGGGTCTTGTAAAGTCCACTTGTTCAGCTACAAGGTCAACCAACTGCTGGTAACCCTTAATAGTTTGACATAACTTCAATTCACGGAGGATTCCCATAACCAAAGTAAATTCGTCTTCTGATGAAGCAACCTGGAATTTTATTTTTTTGTGCCATTAGTGCACAAATAAAAGAAGAAGAAAAATTTAACAATACTAACTGATAAATCAAGTTATATACATGAAACAAAATCAGTTACCTGTAAAACCTTTTTGGCTTCAGTAAGAATCAGATTTTCAACTTCTGTATTAAATACTTCTGACCCTAAAGAGCGAATCTTTGTGTGCAGGAAACGGATGCATCGCTCACGCACTAGCTCATCTTCACTATGTTCAATCTGGTAGAAGAGTCCTGTCAATGTTCCTGTTAGAGAGAAATAAGGTATAACTGGAGGGAAAACTAAATTCTAAGTAGTTGTCTTGGAAGTCTTTTGAGATATTACTTTGAAACCAGTAAAAAGCTTTACCCAACAATATTCTATAATCAAACTGCACCATAATCAATTAAAGTATTTAGTAGACATTTTACAATTTACATAAAAGCAAAGAATAAAGCTTTACACTATGCATTTTCATTTTTTTAAATACATGGAATAGGCAACTCACCTTTGGCATCTGTTTTAAGCAGTGTAACAAGAGAATTCTGCACAGCAGCTAACTCAGCTTGGTCTTCCATCTGCAACAACTGGGCCAAAATGTCAGCCACTTTGGGCACCAATTCTGTGCGACCCTTACAAAGGCTCGGCAGGTCTTTGATGGCTTGCTTACGTATCTGCAGACAAAAATGCAAGTTGAAAAAATTTCTATGCAGAAATATTGGTATCAGAAAATAACTAAGATATTTTCCATCCTATTATAATGTTATGTACTTGTGTTATGAATAACTACTAATGAATAACAAAAACAAAATTTGATACTAACTGTAACATCATCATCTTCACAGAGATCAAAAAGGGCATTCAGTGCCTGATCCTGATGAGTTGGGAAAAGATGGAAGAACCGGGCAATGAACTGTGATGTCAGTCTTCTTTCACCAGATCCTCCCTTCACACCAGTTAAGATCTCTGCGAATTCCGCATCATGCTGAAAATATGGATTAATTTAATATAACACTCCTATGGACATATTTTAACTATTTACATAAAACTGCAGGCCTTTTCTCAACTGATTTTCCCTAATAGGTCTGTTTCACAAGTTGCCAAACATTAGAGGCCTGCTGATTTAAGAGATATTTCCATTGGTTATTGTCTATAGGTGGACTGAATGTCCGATCTTTAAGAAAAACAGATGGCTCTTTTCAAACAAGTGCATAGCCAGGAAGACAAACACAGATTTGTCAATTATTACTTGTGAAGGATGAAGGTCACTGGAGCACCTAAGTGCATTTGCCCTTATTATAACTTCAATATTATAAATTTGTCTAAAAATGTTATCTGTGAAAAGTGTCTGGTTTTCATAAATCATTATTTCCTTACACCCTTTTCTGTGACACCAGTAATGCCATTATCCAATATATATCAGCCAACAATATACTTATGCGTATCTAAGGACTTATGTATCCACAAAGTTTTCTAGGCTTACTCAGGCAATGTAAATGATCATATTCTGAAAGCATAATACCACAGTAGAGGAGCTTGCTATGGTACTAATCTCAAGAGTGTTGGCATTACATCCTGAAAGAAGTAAACTATTCTAGAATATAATGATAATCATGAATAACAGGCTAATACATTAATCAAAATCCCATACGTCCCTCCCGGATTCAGCCACATGGACAACTTATCCATGGATTCCAAAACTATAATGTGGCAGCATCCTCTGCTGTAGTTTCCACTGATGTTCAACTCTGAAACCGAAACGCGGATAATGAATGGGCGTCACAGACACGCAAACCCTTTCCTTGCCGCCACCTTAAATCCGGACACCCGGCCAAAAGCACCATCGACCTAAACAGCCAACAAATATAAAGATTAATATATCGTCCTATCAGACCTGCCCCGTCATCTAATAATTCTAAGGTCAGCACAGGATAGGATTCGCCATAAACATTGGACTCGACTTAAGAAATGGCATCTCGTTTCCTCATTGATCCCTCCGAGGAAGACGCGTGCCTCCATGTTTACGTGACGTTAAATCCTCTAAGAAATGTAACTACAGCCTTGCACTGTTAACTTACTTTAGCTGCGCCATCTTTGGCGTCAGATATAATATTGTAGAGCGCATACAATCGGTCCACGGTCGCCATGTTAGCGAAAATAGCAGAGCATTGACCTACGAAACGACCCACTCGCTCTGGTGATAAACGTAAACACATTTGTTTTCGAATGCTACATAAATTCAATAAATTTTTGTTCCAACAGGTATCTTCAAATGAAATTATATATATCATATATTTCTGGAAAATTACCTAACATTTTCGTAAAAAGATTGATAAATTTTAATAGTTACATTGAAAATACATTCGGAATCGAATGTTTATTGGTATGAAACGCACGTGATGAAAACACCAAAAATATGCGTTAATTTTCAAGTTCTCGGAGTCTTGTGTGTTTAGCTTTACATATCTATTAAGTAATTTTACATTTAAATAAACTTAAAAAAAAGCCAAGTGTCTCTTTTCTTGGTTATATTTCAAAGGGAAATGGCCATTATGCAAATACCGTATAAAAGAATAACTACATAAGGTAGATACTTCAGGTTCATCAAGATTCTTTTCGCCATTCTTATCTTATAATCACTGTCATATATGTCTAACACATAATATATAATACCGTAGTAAGTTATGAATTAATTATATTTAAAAGTCCATTCATATCTGGCAACACAGTGGACACAATCGCCGTGCACATGAGGAGGGGGAGCGGGAGGGGGGTTATACCCAAATTAGGAAGAATTTCAAGACAAATAAAAACAGTATGTCGTTTGTAATTTAAATGTTTAGAAAGAAACGCACAATGACATACAAAGCGGGGCCCTTTCTCATGAAACATATTGGTCGTGCGATTTATTTAATTCTACTTACAAGTTGCTGCGGTCTATAATTAAAGGAGGTCATGTCCAACAACCAATTGGGTCGCAGAGTCATACGGTCGTCGTGGCATCCATGCTTCGTGCTTCGCTATGGGCTAACAAACTTCTACCAATATATTCTGAGGATATGGAATTTAAACTGGGGCTTCACTTGACGACAAGTCGCAAGATCTATCCGTCCAGAATAAATGTGCAATTTTACTGGCCTTCATCTAAGCGTCAACAAGGGCGGAGGTCACGCCGATCGGTGCATATATTATATTAATATATTGATTTTCCGCCAGCTCTCGCTCGTTCAGTTTCTCCACATTCTACTTCGGTGTTCTTCATTTTTTTCATCGCAACCCAGTTTAGTCACACGTACTACACTCTCAGAACTAGCAAGTTTTATTTCCGGTTTTATCTATCCTTTTTTTTATTATTCTTTTTTTACATCATATGTGTATTTTTTCTTTATTTCATATTGCGACGATTTTTAATGGGACGCAGTGACCCATTGACCTCGGGACCTGTACTCTGAACGACTGCTTTACTGTAATGTTCTCCTATAAACCTCTAGTATAGAAACTGATGGACGTTCTGAAAAAATACCACCCTCCCCCATCAGATCATGCACACGGACCTGATTAGGAGAATAAACAAAGATCTAAATAAAATTTCAGAACAGGCACACTATGCAGATGTAATGGCAAATCAGCATTAAGATCTTGCGTCTTGTCACCTATAGCACAATTTATAGCACATACAACTGGAATACTAAATGAAACAGACATAAGTGAAACAGGTTACTGTTCACTTCGAAGCTTCTTTTAGCATAATCGGATTTCTTCTCCTTTTAGGAGGTTAGAAGTCAACAATCTCCACATTTCTTTATCACGCTTTGTCCGTCACATCTATAAAGTCCTTTGGCCTGGTCCCTTTTTATACATCGGTCAGTCAAATCCTTTGAATTCCGTGTATTCTCTTGTCTTCTATCATACCCATCAAAGCCCATCATCACATTTAACCAGATTGAATACTTTTTCGTTCGACACTTTATGGGCCCATTTCAAGTTTTTCGATATCACCACACGCATTTTCATGTTGTATAATATACACGTCTCTGAGCTAT
>NW_028234426.1:19916858-19919358 GCF_977035675.1 Penaeus japonicus | reverse complement strand
TTGAACTGCGCCATGGCCGCCACCAACAACGTGGAGAATAAGATCTGTTGAAGAAAAGCATTTGGGGCTTTTAGTATCAGTCATCAATTCATCCCGTGTACCGACTTATAAACACACGTGTATATATATATATATATATATATATATATATATATATATATATATATATATATATATATATATATATATATATATGTGTGTGTGTGTGTGTGTGTGTGTGTGTGTGTGTGTGTGTGTGTGTGTGTGTGTGTGTGTGTGCGTGCGTGTGTGTGTGTGTGCGTGCGTGTGTGTGTGTGTGCGTGTGTGTGTGTGCATGTGTGTGTGTGTGTGTGTGTGTGTGTGTGTGTGGATAAAGGCAGTCGGGCAAATAGAGAGGAAAGAAACATAGAAGAAAGACATGCGCAGGTGTGCGCTATCCATATATCCCCATATTATCCACCTTCTGTCCATACATCTCTAAGCAGACGACATCTGCGCACAGTCAGCGCAGCAAGCAGCGAAAGATGGAAAGGTTGCAGTGCGTTATCGGGACGGCGACCGAGCCCTGTGGTCAGCAGCTCCGTGGATCGACCGACCCGACTGCAACTTTCACTCTAGAGGGAAAAAAAGCCTCGGAAGCCAAGGTCTCGCCCAAATGGATTTGCTTTCCCTGCAACTGAGGCAGTCTCTTGTACATAAAGACTGAATGACTTTAGATTAGATTACTTAAATGATTGTGCGATATCTTTGATTAGCATGATAATGCAAGAGGAAACTTCAAACCTTTATGAAATTCTGTCGTGGACGAGAAAGTTCTCATACCATATAACTCGCAATAATTCTCCGAAAACACGAAGGTCTAACCAGCACTCTCCTCTGATGGAGACACGAGTATCTCTTTAGATAACGTGCAAACATCTAAGTAGATTTCGTGAAACAATAAAGTGTAGAGAAAGAACTATTCTGACTGCCATATCCACGCCTGGGAGGAATAATACTTTCAGCGGAATGAAATGTAGACATTACACGATTTTTTGTCTGGCCAGAGGCGAGAGAAAGGAGGAAAAGTTGTTTTCCCAGGAACCTAGGTATCCCTAACAGGATTTTGAGGAGAGGGAAATCATGCCTTGCAATGGATTTGATCAAAGGGATGATTGTACTGAAGGGAAGAAAAAAGGAAGTAAACAGAAAGAGGAAGGATTTGGAAATTAGAAGGACGAGGCAGGCGATAACGTGGAAAATAAAGGAAGGCTAATCTAACAAACCTCATAATGGTGAAGCAACCAGAAAAGGGAAGAGAAATTCGGGGCGTGGTATTTGAAAGTAACGGCAAATAATAAAATGTAGAGACAAAATGCTGCTTCTAAAGGTGTGTAATTGAGCAAATGGTGTGTCAACAGCAATGCAAGCAATGTGAAGGTTCAGCAGGTGCTTGTCTTCGTGGCTTCTCAAGCATTGTAGGTATGCAATAGTTTACAATAAAGGCAATTGGCTGCCGAAACGACTGATACTTACGAGTATAATATAAACACAAATGTCTGTGTAATATTTGCACGCGTGCTTGTACATGTAGTGTGTGAGTGTGTTCTTAGCTCGGTGTTTTTACCTAGTTGTTTTAATACAGGAGAGAGTTAAGCTCAGGGGGTTCCGCTTGCTAATTTTAGATTGTCATATAACTTTATGAAGAGACGCACATTCATTTGCACGCACCACGTTATTAGGGGGGTTGGTCCAATCTTCAATAGTTCTCTTTGGAAAGATGATTTTCCCCATGTGTGTGTGTGTATGTGTGTGTGTGTGTGTATGTTTGTTTATGTGTATGTGTGTGTGTGTGTGTGTGTGTGTGTGTGTGTGTGTGTGTGTGTGTGTGTGTGTGTGTGTGTGTGTGTGTGTGTACGTACCTACCTCCTCGATCAAAAGTGAAAGTAGTCGCAAAGACCAAAAATGCAATATGATTCATAACCCAATATTTGCAATGCATGTATGTAGACGAACATGGAAAGCATGTATTCCTTATGATATGTTAGTTAAAGTTTTTTATAGTGTGGTGACTGAATACACCATCTATATGTATGTGTTTGTATGTGAGTGTGTATGAGTGTGTATGTGTGTGTAGCCACCAGTATGAATACGTATATATACAGCACGTACACACACACACACACACACACACACATGCTTATGTCTATGTGTGTGTGTCTATGTGTGTGCACCATTTCCTTTTAGAGGATGAAGAAATTTCAAGAAATAATGAAGCACCGCAAAAAAAAAAAAAAAAAAAATCACAAAAGACTATTGAAAGCAATGACAAAGAGATCAAGATAAAAGCAGAAGGTCATCGTTTGATCTTCGCCTTGTAATTTTTAGGAAATCGACTCGTAAAACGTCGGAAGGCAAGCGAAGGCGGCGGCCCTGACCTTGCGGGAGTCATGAAGGGGATAGAAGGGAGAAAATAGATGGGAGTGAGTAGACGGGGCGAATGACAACTGGAAGCGAATGACAAATGGAAATCAGCAAGAGA
>NW_028234426.1:19896858-19901858 GCF_977035675.1 Penaeus japonicus | reverse complement strand
TCTGAATGTATATATTTTTGTATATGTATGGTAATGGAATGGCAATGTGTTGAGGACTTGCAACAGGATGCAGTATTGTTTTGCCTTTGGGGTGTAGTGAAACTGTATGTTGTTTTAGCTAAAAAAAACTTTCGTAATAAAGGGATTTAGTGTCCTGAGGTTGCGTGGTCTGTAGTGATTGTAATGAAGCACAGAAAGTGTGTTTTAGAGGTACGTAATTAAATACATATGTCATTGCAGGCGTTGCATTAAAAATGAATTTAATTCGTGATCTGCACATACATTTGGATAAGCACAATATTCTGTATATCTCATCTTGCGAAAAATGTCTTCCTTTTGTATTGCGCCTTTTATCTAATTTTCGAAAATGCATGATGCACAATCCTAAATACAAAGCTGTCCTCCGCAACACAGGCAAAAATCCACGCATCACGACATTTTCCCCTGATACGGAAAGGCACTTTCATGCGCAGCGAACACACGCCCGAATATGCATTCCCACACGTGCATGCGTACTTGTCCATGATAAATACATATTCCGGAAACTGTGGTTGCTTCGCAGAACTAATGACTATTCTCTTGATTTGCTAATGTGCTACGATGTGTCATGCGCGAAATAGCTTTGCATGATGCTCTCTTAGCAGGCGATATGATTCAGGGGGATGTGGTTGGTTTTGCTTGTATCAGCTGAGAAGACAAAGGGAACAAGGCGTGGGGCACCTCGGAGATAAGGCGCGTCCTTAGACAAAGGGGAGGGAGAGAGGGAGGGACAGGGGGCATAGATATGCACCCCCCCACACATATATATGTATATATATATATATATATATATATATATATTATATATATATATATATATATATATATATATATATATACATATATATATACACACACAAATATATGTATATATATATATAGATATACATACATATATATATATATATTTATATATATATATATATATATATATATATATATATATATATATATATATTATATATATATATATATATATATATATATATATATATATATTATATATATGTATATGTATATGAATTTATACATATATATATATATATATATATATATATATATATATATATATATATATATACATACTTATATATAGTTATGTATAAACACACACACACACATACACACACAGACACACACACACACGCACGCACATACACACATGTATATATGAATAAATATATATATAAATATATATAAATATGTATATATATACATATAAATGCATCTATATATATATATATATATATATATATATATATATATATATATAAATGCATATATATATATATATACATATATGTATATATATATAATATATATATATATATATATATATATATAAATGCATATATATCATAAATATATATATTATATATATATATATATATATATATATATATATATATATATATATATATATATATATATATATATATATATATATATGTGTGTGTGTGTGTGTGTGTGTGTGTGTATGCAAATAAATGTTGTTATCCTATATAGAAAGAGATAGAAATGATAATAAGAGAGAGAACACACATAAATGAGAGGGAAATTTCTGACCGCTATTTTGGGAGACGTTGCGAAAGTCGGCCCTCGGCGCCGGGGAAGCGAGAGAAAACCTGAAGAGATTCACCTTCATGAATTTAAGACAAAACCCGCATCTTTTCGCCTGAGGTGCTTTCAAGACGAACGTTCTTGGCTCCTAACTGACGAGACATGATAAGGCTCGTGTCAGCCCGCACAAGCTACGGCTCATGTCAAGTCATGCTCAGAGACGTGCGTGTCAGACAGTGCACCGAGAGATCGTGCACGGATGGTAGAGCCGTAAGCCATGTCAAGCAAAAGCGAATGCTTGTTGTCGAGTGGTGCACGAAAGACACGTGCGGCCGCCGAGCTGGGATTCTCTTCGCGACTGACTGGCTAAGAAGAGGTGTTTAAGGTCCTTATGATATGTTTGTAAATTTAAATCTTAAAGGTTGGATCGGAAAATGTGAAAAGAGGAAATTTGTTCTCATGTTACTTGAAGTTATTGCCGGTTTGTTGGTCTTAAATTCTCGCCGATCCTGGGCGTGACTGTTTCTGAATCAGGGAGATGTTTCCCTCTCGGCAGAGCCCAGCTGAGGAGGGAACACGGCGCAAAGATTTATGTATAGAGACTTGCACATATGCACTCAGGCATGCACATATGCACACATGCTCACACACTCGTACATACATACATGCATACGTACTGAGGGCGACACACATATATGCATAAATACAAACATATTGTATTCATATTTACATCCATCCATCCATACATACATATATAGATACACACACGCACATACACACATACACACACACTACACACCCTCCCACACCCACAAACACACACACCATACACACACACACACACACACTACACACAAACCCTCACACACACACGCATACACACACACACACACACACAGACACACACACAAAGAGACTCACAAAGAAGGATTACAGGAAACAAGAAAAAAAAAAAAGCTGAGCGCAGAAACAAAGGAATATCTCTCATGCCTCAAAACCGGAGCGAAGGAGATAAGGAGCACGCGAAGGAAAGGGAAGACGAAGGAAAGGGAAGACGAAGGAAAGGGGAAGGATTGAGGGAGGAGGGTGGCACGCCAGAGATATCTTCCGCGCTTTCCATATATTTTCTCAATATTCATCATAATAGTGACAACGGTAATAATGGTAATAATAAAGAGGATGACGATGATGGTAGTAATAACAACAACAACCAGGATAATAATGTTAATGGTAATGATAATGACAAGGATGATAATAATGATGATGATGATAACAACGATTATTATAATATATAATATATTATAATGATGATAATAATAATAATAACGACAATTATGATGATGACGATGGTAAAGATAATGACAGTAATGCTGATAATGGGAACAAAATAAAAATGATACTAATAATGATGATGATAATAAAAGATTATGATAACAATAATAATGGTAATGAAAATGATGATAGTAATAAGAATAATAGCAATAGGAATAATAACAATGAAAAATAAGTTATGATAAAAATGATAGTAATGAGGATTATAGTAATCACGATGGAAAAATAATGGTATTGATAATGTACTAATCATGAATATGATAAAAATGGGGATAATGATAATAACAATGATAGTAATGATAATTGTAATGATAATGATAATAATAATAATAATAATGATAATAATGATAATAGCAATAGTAATAATAATAATGATAATGATAATGATAATAATAACAGTAACGCTAGTAATGATAATCATGACAGTAACGATAATAATGACAATCATAATGACAATGATAATAACAATAATATTAATAATGATATAATATTACAATGATAACACAAATATCATTGATAGTGATAATATCAATGATAATGATAATAATGTTAATAATAATAATAATAATGATGATAATGATAATGATAATAATAATAATGATAATGATATTAATGATAATGATAATGATAATAGTATCTGTGATAATAATAATGATAATGATAATAATATCTATGATAATGATAATGATAAGAATATCTATGATAATAATAATGATAATAATAATTATAATAATAATAACAACAATAATGATAAGAATAATAACAATGATAATGATAATAGTATCAATAACGATAACGATAATGATAATGGTGATAACGACCGTCCCTTCCTCCTTTTTTTAACGGCCTCCAATCCTTCCTTTATAATGGCGTAACTTAGATATTACGTATTACATCACCTCGCTATGCTATTACTACCACTACCACTACTGCTACTTTTACTACTACTCCTTCTACCACAATTATTTCTAATACGATCAATGACGATAAGCCAAAGATAAAAAGCCAAAGGTAAAACAGAAAAGAGAGAATGTTAAACGCGTTTAGAATGCGTTATGGCCATCACGGTCTGAGAAACAAATACCGAGCAGGAAGTTGTGGCGCGAGGTGCTTTTCTCGTCGTGTTCCTTGGTTGCGAAACGAGCGAGCCGACGCGACGTTCCCCCTTGGCTTGAAGACCTGGAAGCCGCTGCTGGCCCGGCCTTCCTCGGAGTCGCCTGGTTCCTCGAGCTCTTTTGTCTTCGCAGATGACCTCGCACGAAAACAAAGGGGTTCAGTAATAACATTTTTTTCGGTCCAATGTGATTTCATTTCAGATATGGGTGCTATGTTTGTTTTTTAATGCGTTTGGTAAACTGTGTTTGTATAAATAGATGTTTATTAGTTACATGTTAACCGTAGTTATCATAATGACAGTGATATAACAAAAACGACAAAATATTCTGTTGTGTTATTGTTGTTATTGTTATAGATGTCAATGACAACTGAAGAGTCATGTTAGTTATAATGACATAACTGGTAATGTAAATGACAAGAGCAAATGCGAGGCACATTATAAGGCTGACTCCGGAGTCATGCTTGATTAATTTCAGATCGCATTCCTTTCTTCTCTCCCGGATGACTAGCAGTGATTTTTACTTTTAATGCTGGTGTCGATAGAGTCGATACCTTGTTTTAGTTCAGCGTATTTTCGCTTTTTTCGAAAGGTCATCATGCACCGAGACGGAAATCCGAAGCGCGCGGCAACGGAACCGAGAAATGCAACTGCCCGTCTTCATGAAAGCAAAATAATTATGGATAATGATGGTAATGAGTCATACAATCCTCGAGTCACACTTATCCAAAAATGCAGACAAAATATATTGTACATATGAATATTCCCAGACTTACGAGAAAGGAAAATCATATATTATATTTGACACATAACAGAAATCCTGGTCACGCGAAAGTCATAGGATGAAACCCAAGCTTCAGACTTTAACACGTTACATGAAATGCACGAAAGCGACTCAACGCAGATCGAATTGCATGTTGAAAGGAAAGCGAGTGCAAGAATATCGGGATTTTGC
>NW_028234426.1:19841858-19846858 GCF_977035675.1 Penaeus japonicus | reverse complement strand
CAACACTTCCTCACGTGCGCGCAAACTCCGTGACGCTAGGATCACCAGAGAACATGCAAAATCCTATTGTCCGCGCAGACTCTCCTGTGTAGGGCAAATTCCCTGCACATTCGCCCCTGCATGAAACACAAGAGAAAATGAAATCTCGTCCCGCTTAAAAGCACAGCCCGTTCGCCGCCTTGCCCCTTCTGTACACGCCCGATGCCAAGGGATGTGATATGTGAGATTACTTCCGTGGTCCCTTGAGGCTCCCCTCTGTCTGAAGCAACTGTAATCCGGATGGAAGAGGATGGTAATAACCGAGTCGATTTGTGTGCTGAATGTTTGTATGTAACTGTCTTCTAGGATTACAGTCTTTTTTTTCTTCTCTTTCGGTTCGCGAACTTGAATGATCTCGCAGTCTTCCTGCTGGTTAACTTCTTACTATGATTATGGCCCTGGCGTTGAATCCCTATGCTTCACTTTTTCAGAGTAGGTGTACGTATCATTATGTGTCTGAAATGTGTCCCCATGCCATCTGGGCGCTCTTGTGTGCTGCAATAGGCTCATCTCTCGGGAAAAAAACATGTAAATCATCCTCGGCTATTTTTGCCGACATTATGGACATAATATGGTAGGAAGCCTCGATGAAACCTTACTCTTTTGAAATGTGATTGAAGTTTGTCAGCATATGTAACACGTTAACATTCACACGTCCCTTGGTAACTAGACTGTAACTGCAATGCTTTCTTATACCATGTTATTCTAAGCGAAGAAAATCTGCGAAAATGACGTTTTACAAAATATCTATGTACCTCTCGACCATATGAATTCCGCTGTCGCCTGCGCGTGTGTGAAATTTCCGACTCCGCCGCTTGCGTCGGCATAGGGCGCATGGGTAGCGAGAAGCTGCGGCCTGCGAGGGAGAGCGGGCGCGGCGCCGCGTCCGGGGTTAGTCCGGGTCGAGTGCGGGGCGTAGGACTCCCTCGAGGCGCTGCGTTAACGTGACGGCCTCCACAGGATCCTTGGTTTATCTAGCTGCTTCTCCGTCGCCGTGTTATTTCGATGATTCTATTGCATCCTGTTCATCCTCTTACTCCCTTTCTATATATCCACTACCATTTTTTACTTTTGCTGTTCCCGATTGTATTTCCCATTCTCTTTCAGTCTCCCTCCAGCTGATTACTCTCAGTCTCCTGGATTTTTTTCCCCATTTTCCCCCGCTAGAATCCGTCCATTTGGTAACCGGAATTCCCGTACTTTACCTTCGCCTTGGAACGAGTGGGGAGGCGGGGCAAAGGTCAACTGTCATGCGGCTGGACTCTAGATGCTTCTAAATGCAGACGGTGTCATACTTGTCAGGCTGCGAGATAACACACCGTCATGTGTAATTAACACAGACTTAGGATATTGAACTTATTATCCATGTGTTTGTATTGCATCAAAGGCTAGTGGTGAGCAACGTACTGTTTCCAAACGCCCCTCCATAAATTTCTGCCATATCGTTATGACAAATTTAATATCTGTGATGACAGAATGCTATGTATATAAAAAGGCAATGACTTGCAAAACACTTTTCCGTGGAGATGAAAAAAATAATATATATAGGAGTAAGTTTTGGTGTATAGTGGGTTTAGTGCTCCATATAAAGCGATGGTTCACCATCAAATCAAGTGCCATTCTGCCAGTTCTATATACGTAAGATGTTTTTTTGCTTATCTTTCTAACACATGTAACGGGTGCAGTGTACCATGATTTTTTTTTTTCAATATTCCTATTGTTGTGTGTAATAATATACGGTACAAAAGCAAAACTATTTTTGTGTTTATCCACACGCAAAAACGTATAGCGATTACAGAACTTTCCATGAAAACTCCATCATCCTATCATAGCCACATACATATCAGCATCACGACGCCAAAATTACTCATAACAAAAACTTCCCTGCAACCCTCCTTGTCAATCATAGACCAATGCCTCAGGAAACACACAACACACAGGGCTCACACACACACACACAGGTCCACACACAGTCACCACATCCCCCTTTTCATCGAGTTTCCACGTCTCGTCACTTTTCCCGTAACCGACGAATTCTATACACACTGTAACTCTATCGGTCTTAATATAACCCAAACCTTTTTTTTCTTTATATAGCACAGTGCGACGAGAGAGAAAAAAAATGTCCGAGAATGTCTCCGTTGCTTTTGTGGTATGGGATTTTTCGCTCCCTCCGCCCCCTCCCGCTCTCCCCCTAGAGGGAGTGACCTCCCCCCCCTCCCTCAACCCGACCTTCCCTCAGAACAAGACATCAGCCTCTCCCCCCCTTCCCCTCCTACCCCTCCTCGTCCCTCCTCCTCTTTCGTTCCAATACTTCGCCTCCCCCTGCCCACTACGGGAGAGGCGCCCCCCTCCCCCCACTACCGTTACAGACCTCTTTTACCACTTGGATTTTTTTGTCCCGCTCTTGATTAACCGCTGTTTTTGGCTGCTTTGGCCTCATCGCCTGTTTGTCTGGCAATGTTGTTTATGTGTGCCTGTATGAATGTATGTATGTACTTGAGTGTAATAGTAGTGATATATATGTATGTATGGTAGAGTTGGGTAGAGTATGTTAATATGCATGAAAGGTATGTACAGTAAGTTTGTATGCTAGAATGTATGCATGTGATATAATGTTTATATAATATAGTTATACTAAAATATATATATATATTATATATATATATATTATATATATATATATATATACTGTATATATACATAATATAATATAAAATATAGTAAATATATATAGTTATATATGTATGTATATATTACACAAACATATATATCTATGATATATATCTAGATCATCTATCTATTCTATAAATAATAATATATATATTTATAATATGATATATAATAGTGTACACAATCACACATCACACACACACGACACGACGACACACACACATCACCCACACACACATATAATATAATTTATATATCATATAGGAGAGAGAGGAGAGAGGGGAGAGAAAAGAAGAGAGGAGAGAGGAGAGAGTGAGAGAGAGAGAAGATAGGAGAGAGAGAGAGAGAGAGGAGAGGATAAATAGATAGATGGATAGAAAGATAGATAGACAATTATATATATAAAGTATAGATATGATATGATATTAGAATAGGTATATATAGATATATATGTATAATATATATTATATAATATATATATATATATATATAACAGAGTTATATATTATTTATTAATATACATATTTTATATGTTATATATATACATATACAAAGCATATATATATATATATATATATATAAATATATCATGATATAGAAAGTATATATAAGGAATATATATATATAAAATACACACACCATATATATATATATAAATATATAAATATGTAATATAAATAAATATATATATAATATATATAGATATAGTGAAATATATATATAAATCAGTTTGTGTGTGTGTGGGGGGGGGGGTGTTTAAACTAAAAATACTATATATATACGGTATATAAAAATATATAGTATATATAAAATATAGTACATATAAAAATATATAAAATATATATCTATATATATATTGTCAAATATATAATCGATATTTATATATATAAATATATATATAGATATATATAAAATATATATGTGTGATTGTGTGGATTGTGTGTGTTGTGTGTGTGTTGTATATATTTATAATAAGTAGTTAGTAAAAAGGAATCAAATATAGTATATATAAATATATATATAGTATATAACAAAATACTTTAACTAAAAGAAAAATTGATATCTCTAATATTTTATATACAAAGATATAGTAAAAGATATCGGGATATCGATATATAAATATATCATAGATATAATAAGAATATAAAGAAGATATATATATAAAAGATAAATATAATAGGTATAATTATATCAGGATAATAGATAAAGAACTAGATCAATAAAACTAACAATAATCTAGAACTATTAAAACTCTTATGTATAACAATGTATACGTTAACAACAGACAAGTAAATACAGACGACAGAAAACTCTAAAAATAACTCAATACAAAATTATATAAAAAAATAAACCTCTTCAGCAAAAACAAAATCAACCTTTCTATAGATAAAAATATATAAAAACCTCTCAATAACAATATAAACACTAAAAACACTCAATATATATGATTTACATCCACACTAACTCACTCACATACCTAACAAACACCCACAAGATAAACTCTTTTTCACCTATTCGTGGTATTCAATAAATTAATACTGCCGTTATAAAAACTTAAGAAATTTTTGTTTCGGGAGGAGGATGAACAAAACATAACTAGTAACATGGACAGTTTTTTTACACAAGAGTACTCCTTAGTACACCTCATCCTTCGAAATCATATTTATGTAAATCGCAAAACCCCATCTGTTTGATATACTAACAGTGTGAATGAATCCCAGGTGTTAAAATATCCTGGAATAAGGTATATTTTGCATTAATATATATATGCGTAAATATAATATATAATAAACAAGAATAAATAATATAAAAATAATTAACTATATATAAATGTAGTGGTTTGTGTGCGTGGGTGTTTGTGGTGTGTGTGTGTGTTGTGTGTGAGAGTGTGTGTGTGTGAGTGTGTGTTGTATTGTGTGTGTGTGTGTGTGTGTGTGTGTGTGAGTGTGTGTGTGTGTGGTGGTGTATATATATGCTAATATTATATATAAGTTATATAGAAGTATAATATATATATATATATATATAGTCTAATATTTCATCATATAATATAATATCTTATATATATAATAATATTTATAAAATCTATTTATATCATTCTAGTACAAACACAAAAATACAAATAAAATAATATATGTGTGAGAGTACACACACACACACATATTTATATAAAAAAATATATAGTCTATAGTATAATAAGATAAATATATCTAGATATTATATATATATATATACATATACTGACTTAAATATGATAGTATAAAATATATATCATTTATATATATGGA
>NW_028234426.1:19789358-19801858 GCF_977035675.1 Penaeus japonicus | reverse complement strand
ATGTCTTAGCTAGTGAGTAAATGAAAATTACAGATTAGACTGAATGTAAGAATTAAATTTGACTTTAGATACAAATAAAAGCATTTGGCTTATCACAAAACAGTATCCCTGAGTATGTACATTTTGGTTCAGATGATCAAAAAAACCTTATAGGCTTTTAAAAGGCAGGAATACTCACGCTCATCACCAAGCTTGTGTTTATGATGCTTCAGGCAGTAAGTCCACATGTCTATCACTTCTTCACTGTGACGTGTGTTATCTTCTCGCCATAACCGAAGCTGGTCTCTCACCTCTGAATAAATAATGCTATATTATGATTTCAGACTTAAAACTCTTTTATAAACTAAAAGCACTGTTACTTACTTACTGTTACTTAAGTTTATTATCATATATAAACATGAAACTAGTAAGGACTGTCCTGCCTTCGTGGTGAACTTCAATAGTCTTCATTAAACCATAGATAACTCCTGATCATACTCCATTTTTCTAGCCTTCTGAATTCAAGCTGTTGTTACAGATATATTACATAGAGGACTACACAAGGCAAGTTGAACTTGATTAATGCATATTCTAATTAGGAATGTGAATATGTTGTCATTATAAAAATCTTGGGCAAACTTACACTGGATCACTATTGTCTCACACTCCAAGAAATTGAATGCATCATAAGACATCAAATACTTCACACTAATGCCCTAAGAGTTTCCCAAAGTAAACATAGTTAGCTTCAGTATAATAAACAATGCTAGATAATTGTTCAGGATGAGACAATAAGAAGCAATGCAGTAGATTCTATACCTTATCCTCAGACAAAGGCTACCAGCTCTCTAATAAGTCCATTCAGCAATATAAAGTTTGGACTGGTCCTATATTTGACAGTAAATCACCAGGAAGGTCAACAAGCTGTACCTCACCATAATGTATAACTGGAGGAGGTTTGTAATTTCTAGAGTTTGAAGTGAGATTGCAGCATCACAGGAATTTAGTAAGTGGTTGTGATCCAAAATTTGCTTTCTGTAGATTTTTTTTAAATTTCTAATTAGGTTGTTATTCCCTTAGTTTTCCACTATTTTTTTTTCTGATGCCATGGGCACCAGTCAACAGTCAGCAGAATGGGGAAAACGTTTCCTTATTTTTTTGCAGACTTGAATTTTTCTTTAAATAAATCACAAACAATGGTTTAGACTGACTTTGGAAAGCTGTAGCTCAGAAACTAGTGTTTTTCTGCACTGCAACTAGAGCATCATAATAGGTTTTATTTGCTTAATATTCCGTTATCCCTTGGCACAATATTCCTTTTTAACCCATTGCAGACGGAGATAAATTTGCTTGCCCAGCCTCCAGGATAGGTTTTATTTTAGAGAGAGACCGCTTGAAGCAATATAATTTGAATTATCCCACTCTCTTTCAGTCATTCATTGTAAAACTAGAGCGGTTTTTGTGTTTTATTTTTGTGTGTGTTTTATTGAGTTTAGAGACTTATATGTGCCATATGACAGGCTCTATCAGTGCTGCAGTTGACTAAAATTGTAGCATATCATCCATATTAGCTCATAATTTTCTTTATACTCAATGTGATAGAAGTATTGCTGTTTTATGGGACGACAAAAGGCAACTTTATTTTTTCGTGTTTTTGTGCTGTCATGAACGAATGCGAAACATATAACCACCTACAATAAAGATAACAAGAAGAGGTAGGGAAGAGGGATGAAACCTGTGCTTGTGACTGTGAGTGCCACAGTGAAAGGCAACCATATTGGCACAGGAGCACATTTTAGACACTGGGTATGGACTGAGTCACCTTCCTCTTCTCGTTCTGCCTGCACATCCTTCATTGGCGGTACTTTAGAGCAAGGGTTCATCAACTTAGTGTGTGCCATCGCTCTATAGAGACAGTGCTTGCTAGAGACCATGGATGGGTGCCATTCAAGGCTCTCTCTCCTACTGGTGCTAGGAAAAAGTGGTGCCATCTAGGTTTTGGACGTTAAGCTAGCACGATATTACGGTAATTATAGTAATTATGACAGCAGTAGCCATCATAACTCATTCCTTTTTCATAGCAAAATAAAATAGCACAGTGATCCAAAATCCCCGAACGTCATGTACGCCAAAGCTCCTACATCATGTATGTCATGACACCCGTACGCAATGGGTTAATAAGAAGGCGCTCAAGATCCTCAATGCATCTAAAAGGGGACAGGTACAACATCTCTAAAGAGAAAACAGATCGGAGTAGTTGTTTTCAGCAGATATCTTCCTGGATACTGTATACAAAATGGATATAAGGATTAATTCTATAATATGTCAGTTACAATATTGTAAAGAACATCTAATCATTTACTGAATTCCATTTCAACTTTACAATCAAAATGTCTGCTTCATCTTGTTTATGCAAGCATTCATATCCACAAAGAGTAACAGATTTCATTTGTAAAATTTTAGCCTTCATTTCTGATGACATACCATCCTTTTTATGACATGAATAATGGGGGCAGGGCTGAGACATTTGGGGAGAGTTATATTTAAACCTCTTCAAAGGGAGATAAAATGGAATAACATGCAAAAATAATAATTTGGTTGCATAGACAAGGATCATCAACCATTTAGCCTTATGTCCTTAGTATAGCCTGTTATAAAGATGTCTTATTAGGAAGATATATTTAATAAGAAGCAGAGTTTCACTTATTTTGGAAGTGTTACCACCAATATTGTATCTAGATCTGCACAGAACTACGAACTACTCTATTTGAATATGACATGAAGTTAATATTCAAAATGGATATAAAGAGAAACATAGATAATTACATATAAATACTTACTAATTATTTTTTACAGATTCACTTAAAGTAAGATATTACAAAGTGATACCTCTCAAGCCCTCTATCTGAACAAGCATTGTTCTCAAGCTGTTTGGTCAATTGATCTATTTTGATTAGTTTCATACATTTAAAAAAAAACAATAAAACACTAACTGTGAACATACTCTGATTCTCGGGTATGGGGTGGAGAAAAGCGGTTGGAAACCCTGTATGTAGTAGTGTGTCGCAAGTGAAAACCAACAACACCTTCCCCCTGTCTACAGACATTTGTGAGCCAATAGATTTTAAGGCTTTTGTCTCTACTAACTATACAGTCTCTGATAATATATCATCAAACATAGAACCAATCTGAGCTTTGTAGGCTAAAACAATCACATAATGCTGACAATGTTCATGCCTCTTATTTATTATATCTTACATGTTCTATATTTGCAATTTGTGTCATGGATGTTTTGAAAAGTCTTGATATTTGATCCATTGATTTCAAGAACTGGTTGCCTAGTTTATAGTGATGCACCTACTGAATAATTACCAATGTATAAATACCATTAACAGCAAAATAAAATCCTAAAATAAACAAGGGCATTTGTGCAAATCTATGCATTCATTCGTCAACCGTCCGCCGAGGACTCGCTCAACAGCAAAAGCTGCCTTCTGATAGATTTTTTTTTTTTTGGTAAAGACGCTTGGCCTGCAACAATAAAATCGGTTATAATACTGATGTGTGACAGCCCGAACATCTGTCACAGACAGCTGACTAATCCCTAAACCGTCCGGGTTTAATATCACCTGATGTCTCCGCTTGCAAGCGTCACTTCTACAAACTAAACTATAACCTACAACATCAAATGCAATACCAATATTGAAATGAGAGGTTTTAAACCATAAAAATCGCCCCATTTATCTGTAAAAACAATGTAATTACCTTCCCAATCTAGATCGAGCGTCGCCATCTTTGCTCAAGTTGCCTTCTGCTGTGAGGGCAGTACATCTATTGAATAATATTGAAGGATACAGAGAACTTAAACTGAAACTATAAACGTCCAAGTAGAAATAAATTCAATGATATACTTAAGTTACCAAAAAATAATGACTTGCTATTTTCATAAATACCCCATAGATAGTCTGGCATACCTAATAATTTTAAAAAGAACTTTTACCCAAGAGATCAGATGAGCTCATCACCATGGCAACGTTTGTAAATAATCTCGGTGTCGAAGTATTCGATTTGCGGCGATATGACGGACAATAAGATTAATTCACTTGTTAAATACGATACGCCTGTTCTTGTTACAACGAAAAAGAAGGATGATAAAGCTCAGGTACAACTTCAGTCTTTCTAAGAAAACTTTTACACTACGGTTTCACAAATATGTTTAAAATACCCAGGTTACAAGATAATGTCGTAATGCATGGGAAAAGATGTTTAGTTAAACATTTATTGGATTCACATATTCGTACACCTACCGTCATCCATTATGGGTGTATGCAATCATGTATGTGGCCCTGTAGACGCACTGCTATATGTTTAAATTGTAAATTCCATTGTTATATTCAAGTTTCAAACTTTTCAAACAGGTTCCTCATCTGACAATGAAAGATGGCATCCCTACAGATGTATCAGGTAAGTCACTGATCTTCTATTTCATAATAGAGCTAAAATTGTTACTTTCTTTACCTTCTAGTTTGTTGACTTTCTCTCTCTCTCTCTCTCTCTCTCTCTCTCTCTCTCTCTCTCTCTCTCTCTCTCTCTCTCTCTCTCTCTCTCTCTCTCTCTCTCTCTCTCGCCTCTCTCTCTCTCTCTCTCTCTCTCTCTCTCTCTCTCTCTCTCTCTCTCTCTCTCTCTCCCCTTTCCCTCTCTCTCTCTCTCTCTCTCTCCTCTCTCTCTCTCTCTCTCTCTCTCTCTCTCTCTCTCTCTCTCTCTCTCTCTTCTCTCTCTCTCACTCTCTCTCTCTCTCTCTCTCTCACTCTCCTCTCTCTCTCTCTCTCTCTCTCTCTCTCTCTCTCTCTCTCTCTCTCTCTCTCTCTCTCTCTCTCTCTCTCTCTCTCTCTCTCTCTCTCTCTCTCTCTCTCTCTCTCTCTATCTCACACACACACAAACAATCTTGCACAAACATATTGCCAGGGGTCTATCTTAGCCATTTGTAAACAGTAATTTTGTAATATGTCTTGTCAGAGGTCCCTCATAGTTTAGAATTGTAATAGTCTTTTCCACACTTACGGTGAATCTGGAATAACTGCACTTTTACCTTGTTTGATAAGGCGAAAGCATGTTTTGAAAGGTATACCTACTAAGAGTGGTGAAACATGATTACTAAAATGAAGAATAAGGCAGCACAGTACAGCATCTTGTAATATTAGGGGCAACCATGGACTCAGTCAGGTTCAATCATAGCATTATTGTGAAGTTTATGCGTGTACTCTCTCTCTCTCTCTCTCTCTCTCTCTCTCTCTCTCTCTCTCTCTCTCTCTCTCTCTCTCTCTCTCTCTCTCTCTCTCTCTCTCTCTCTCTCTCTCTATCACACACACACACACACACACACACACACACACACACACACACACACACACACACACACACACACACACACACACACACACACACACACACACACACACACACACCACACACACACACACACACACACACCACACACACACACACACACACACACACACACACACACACACACACACATACACACACACACATATATATATATTTATATATATATATATATATATATATATATATATATGTATGTGTATATATATATGTATGTATGTATATATATATGTATGTATGTATATATATATATATATATATATATATATATATATATATATATATATAATCACACTCATCCATTCACTTCCTTATACTCTCACGCAGACACATTTATGCATGTGCGCACTCACGCGTGTATGTGTGTGTGCGTGCATACACAAACAAAATTTTACTTGTACTTATATTCTCATGTAAGCATTCCGTAACCCATGGCCATGCCCTTCCCCAGATGTGAGCAGCACGAGTGCACCGGGCCTGAGCGGCGCCCTTCCACCTGGAGGTCCTCTCGGCACCACGCCCTCCGTCAGACTGGTCCTCCCGCCCTTGCACGAGCTAAGGAAGAAAGAAACGCAGGAGATTCTCAACCTCATCCTGCCTCCGAGGGAATGGGAAGAAGCCGGTAAGACAACCTTTAGTGTAAACTATTGTTTCTGAAAAAAAAGTCCCTTGTTTCTACATCAACCGTGATCTCAGTAAGATTTCGAATACGCTAATACTCAGGTATAAGATTAATGTATTTCTTTATCACAATAATGGCATAATTCATATTTGAATAATTGTAGTAAAATCAGACCAAGCTATGACAGGATAATAACCCTGGCACTCTGCTCATAATAACACATATGATATTTGTACCTCATCTGGGACACGTAGGTCAGTTGTGGGTACAGAGCGTGTCTACCACTCCGGCCACTTCCGTGGACGTACAGCAGCTTCAGGAGCAGCTAGACCTGAGGCTGCAGGAGCAAGAAGCCTTCGAGACTGGCATTTGTCCCGTCAGACGAGACCTCTACACTCAATGCTTTGGTGAGCGATGCAGGCGTTATATCGCTAGTCCCTCTACCTCCTATGTCTACCCCTTTTGCCCTGTTCATAGGTGCATATGTATATATGCATATATATATATATATATATATATATATATATATATATATATATATATATATGAATATATATATATATATATATATATATATATATATATGTGTGTGTGTGTGTGTGTGTGTGTGTGTGTGTGTGTGTGTGTGTGTGTGTATGTGTGTGTGTGTGTGTGTATGTGTGTGGATTGGCAAACAGTTTCAAGATGCCAATTCCAATTTTCTCCAACCCATTTAACAATAAATTCTCATCTCTCTCGACAGACGAACTCATCCGGCAAGTGACCATTAACTGCGCCGAGCGGGGACTCTTACTGTACAGAGTCAGGGACGAAACGAGAGAGACTCTGGACGCTTACCAGAGACTCTACACGTCAGCCTGCGCTTATGGCGTCAGGAAGGCTCTCATGGTAGGTTATCTTGATATTGTCAACTTTCATGTTTCTGTTCAGGTCTTATACCAAATGTGATTATGTATAGTTTTACATGAGAATCTTTCCGCTAAGCTGCCTTCATGAAAAGACAACGATGAAAGTATACAGCATCAAAAAGTCACCATTGAATGACCTCGCAAGACATTTTCTAGGCCGAGGAGCACAAGGTGAAGGTGGGCGCCCGCTGCGACGAGTTGCGCAAGCAAGTGAGCGAGCTGGAGACGCGAGCCGAGTCCCTGCGTCAGGAGATCGAGCAGCTGCAGACCGAGGCCCAGGATGCCAGGAAGGCCGACGCCGACAAGCACGAAGAAACGAAGACGGTCCATCAGGCACGAATTGAGATACTCAAGGTAAGCTCAGGGGATATGCTACAGATCTGCCATTACTCAGCTAAATAGCGCCGGCGTGTAGCCTGGTGGTTCATCTACTGAGGTATTCCTTATGACTGGTTATTAGTAAGCAATTTGTTATCTATCGTCCTTTGTTTTACAGAAAAAGCTGGAGGGCATCATCAAACAGGCGACGCAACCCAAGAAATAGCCTTCCAGTTTCATGCCACAAGCCATGCGTGATAGATGATGCCTTTTAAGGTGATATAGCCCTTGATATATGAAGAGAACTTTATTGATACCTCAGGTCGTTTTATATTCAACTAATGAAAACATGTAGACACGATGCTGTTCCCTGAAAACTGTGTTTTAAGGACCAGCATCTTTCTTCGTATCTATAAAAGAATTCCTGTACTTGAACTTTCGATTATCCTTACAAAACGCGCGCGCACACACACACACACACACACACACACACACACACACACACACACACACACACACACACACACACACACACACACACACACACACACACACACACACACACACACACACACACACACACACACACACACACACTGATCCCTAAATGTCGTCGCTACTCACTTTGATCAAGCTTTCCATCGTGGCGCGTTCTGGTCCTGATCCTTTACTCCATCTGGAAGTAGAATATATATATATATACATATATATATATATATATATATATATATATATATATATATATATATATATATATGTGTGTGTGTGTGTGTGTGTGTGTGTGTGTGTGTGTGTGTGTGTGTGTGTGTGTGTGTGTGTGTGTGTGTGTGTGTGTGTGTGTGTGTGCGTGTGTGTGTGTGTGTGTGTGTGTATATATATATATATATATATATATATATATATAGTTATTTATTTATTTATTTATTTATACACACATAAATATTTGTCGGGAAGCTATCTATATATCTATATGATACATAGTGTGTGTATGTAGAAAGTGCGTTTACGTTTGTTATACATCTGAAAGGGAAAATCGGCCTGACGATCAACGGAAGGCAAATCATTACCATACATTATGTAAAAGTTTACAAATGTTGAAAATTGTTAGATGAATGACGATCGCTATATTGATAATGATGTTGATGGCAATATTGATTATGACGACATGAGTGACAAAACTATCAATTACAATGATATTGATATTGATAACAATGATTGTGATGATAACTAATGGTGATTATGGTATAAAGTAATACTGATGATAATGATGAAAAGGATAAAATTATAATAATAGCAATAGTAATGATGATACTACTTTTACCGTTACTACTAATGGCAATGATAACAATTATGATAACAATATAATAATAATAATAATGAAATGATGATAATGATAATGGTAATAACGACGTTGACAATCATAATAATAATAGTGATAAAGATTAGAATTATAATGATAATAGTGATGATAATAATGATGATGACGATAAAGATAATAATGGAAATGATAGCAACAACAACAATAATAATGATAATGACAATAATGATAACAACAACAACAATAATAATGGCAATAATAATAATGAAAGTAATAATAATAATAATAATGATAATAACAATAATCATGATAATAATAATGATAATAATAATAATAATGATAATAATAATAATTATAATAATAAAAATAACAATGTTAAAAATGATGATGCAACACATACCAAGAACAATAACAATGATAACGATTACACCACCACCACCAACAATATCAACAAAAAAGGCAACAGTAGCAATACAGCGAGACAAAACAAAGCGAATAGATCAAACCAAACTCTTGGCAAAATACCAAATAAACATTCTTGTCACAGACATGCTTCCCATTACGTGCTTGACAGAGAGAACGCCTCTACTGAAGAGCCTTGTGGTTGCCTCTTCTCATGTTGATGCTGAGTATTTGCAGTTAAAAATTCAAGGGAGAGACGCAAGATATCTCAGTGACATTCATTGTCAGATATCCAGAATTTATTTAGTTTTTTATGTAATTTTTGGATCACATATCAACGTATACGAATCCATAATAATAAAAAAAACTATACAGCAGTCAGGAAATTAATTTAATGCGCATCCTGTTCTTTTTCTAAACATGCTTGAAAATGCTTGCATAATGATTATATAGCAAGGCAAATAAAAAGTCAAATATGAAGTCACAATTATTGCGGAAACAGTCACAAATAGTCCGCAACAATAATCAATAATAAAACAATTGACCCAGGAGCACACAAGAACCATCGCCTCATCTCAAACAAGGCGGGAGAGCCAATTGTAAACACCGCAATGGATGTTCTCAAACTTTTTGATTGGGAACAGAGTCGGGAAGCTATCAAGCAACTGGAAAAGCTGCTGGAATGTAACATCTGGTAAAATATATTGGCATGTTTCAGTGGATCTTCAATCTTATGAAAGCTGTTAAGCCAAAATAGGAACGAAATTGAGGGTTCAAATTGCACTGCGCTCCCTTTCGTGTCATGGATCACAGGAGAAAATACAAAAACATATGAAAAGATCTGTCGCTACGAGATAAATTGTGACATTTATGTTACTTTATCTCAACTAACAATATGTTCCTGTTAGTATGAGTTGAGCTTAATATGATTTTGACCATTTCCATCTACCTCCTCCTACTCCCGGGAACTGGGAATACTTCCTGGAAATTCATGTTGTTAATGACTGGGCAAAGAGAGCCGTCAGACTGAAATAACGAATCATTTCATTTAATATTAAATGAGATTATGTTACCACTGTAAGAAATGTAAACTGCAGTTGAAGTGAGGGCAGGTTAGAGAATTACCCCAAATTTCAAGGTTCTACTCCATGTATCCCACAAAATCTTTTTATTTTCAATAACCAGATTTAGTTTTGATAATTTAATGGTTGATATGCTATATGTTATGGCTATCTACCTGTAATTAGCAGCAAATGGATTCAAGTCTTAAAATAGCAATTTCAATTTATATTTTACAAAGTCAGGCTGAGACAAATATGCCAGGGAAAATTAAAGGCATGGCCACACAGTGGAAATTAGGTCTAACCTTGATTTAGCAAGTCAGTAAATATTTGCACTTTTCTGACAGTTACTAATCACAAAGGATAAAGAACAATGAATTTGCATTATGAACATGGTGCCAGCTAAAAGTGGGCAAATGATGCATTTTACAGCCATTCTGACTTCTTTTGCCCAACAGCTTCAAAAGCAAGAGGATATATTTGACTTTGTTCTTGGTTGGCAAGAAAAAAAAGAGAAACAAGGCAAATATCAAATGAGGTCTATGTAAAAAGTAACCATTTAGATATAAAGAGATCACCTTGCTGGAATTAACACAGATTAGTGGTTTGTCAAACAGTTATGTGCTAAAGTACCTTTTAGGTAAAATTACCAAAAGGTGCCCTATTCAATCTTCATTTAAGCTCACTTGACAACTGACACAATTATGAATACAGCTGAAAGATCTAATGCAATCAAAATTTTTAATTTATTTGCATTTAAATGTAATTTATTTGATTCTCCAGAATAGGACTGCACAGATATAGAGAAATGCAAGTGTAAGGAAGATGAAGAATCCATAAAATAACACTTTTGAGTTTGTGAGATAATCTGCATGAATAAAAGTTCAACCCTCAATTGCTTATTGGAATCTGTATAACTACACATCATATTATGCCCTGCTCCACTGCACTCCAAGCTGCAGTCAGCAAACCTCCACTAGGAATATTTTAACAAAATAAGAGTTTGGAGACTTCCTTGACGTTTCATTGTCAAATAAAGAAACAAACCAAGCTCTACCTTGCCAGAATATATGTGGCAGGGGTTTGTTGGCCTTGGCTAGAGCGCAGAGGCCACATCATTATTTGATGTCATATTCTGGATAACTACTCAGATTGTTCAGTGGTGTTTACTCTTATCAGTGTACATGGAGAATCATAGCATTGTGCCAATGGCCAACAAATCAATACCAGGTATATTCTGGATTGATGAGCTTGTAGGTGACCTTAGTGATTGTTTATGAAATAAGGAACCAGGCCCTGTCTTTCCAGAAAATATATGGAAGAGGCTTGCTCGGTGGTATATATTCACTTGTTAAATTTTCCGCTTTACTTGGATTAGAAAAGCTTGCATTTTATTTCTCAGTTTGCATTCCATTTGTTGTAATTGCCATGATAGTAAATTTGCAAATGGATAATGTGAAAGAGAATGAAAATAAATGCTTTTCTTATGACACCTGATACTGTAATTGATTATTATGGTTTGATGTACTACAGTTTTAAGCAACTTTATTCCATTAACACATTGCCTCATGACCAAACTGTCAGTCAGGAGGTGCAGTCTATGACACTGGCAGCACTGGCTAATAATTAGAGGGACAGGGAAAATGTTTTCTCTGCCCACTGGGCAGCATAGACTAGCATAAAAAATATTTTCCATGAATCCATCACAAAACACAGGTTTACTTCACTTTATGTATATATTGATACTGGTCTTTTAGGCCTATTCAGTGCAGACATGTATGTCATGACACCTGTCTTCAAGAGATTAAAAAAAAAATTATATCATATATATATATATATATATATTTTTTTTTTAAGGTTCTATCAATTCTCAAAATACTTCTGTCCAGAAGAAGTAGTGAAACTATTGTAACTACTAAAATATGATGTAATTGAATGATGATTACGAATTTATATTATTGAATTAATATGGAGATTCTATAACATTTTATCATCCTTCTTTTCCTTTTTTTCAGTGGCAAAGTTTCTGTAAATCCCCAGAGTCTAGGCCGATGTGACCACTTTTTCTGTAGTGCTTGTGTGGGAAACATTGAGAATGGAATCTGTCCTGTTTGCAAGATTCCGTCCCCGCCGTGTGAAATGAAGCCTGATCGCATAATAGCTGGCTTGGTCTCTTCTGCAAAGGATCTGGAATTGCTTCTTGATGGAGGAGAACTTAATGGGTATGTTCACTTCCTGGTTTGTGCTCCAATTCATTGCGCTTCAACATTATACCTTGGTAACCAGTTTGCAAATGTCGCTTCAATTCCATTTCATTTATTAGACTTACCTTCATATTGATACATGCCCAGGATAAAAATAATAGATTACACATTTGTGATTTGATTTTTTTTTTTTTTTCAGTGAATTTTCTTCATAGAAATGAGACTAGATTAAATTAAGAGTTCAATGCACTTTGTGTGCTCAACATGCACTTCTCTGATTTT
>NW_028234426.1:19779358-19781858 GCF_977035675.1 Penaeus japonicus | reverse complement strand
ATATATATCGTACATATATACTATATATACATATATATATATACTATATATACTCATATATATATATATACATATACATATGCAATTAATACATATATCATACATATTTATATACTATATAATTACATACTATTGAGTATATATATATACCCTATATATATATATTATAATATATTAATATACTATTCTATATATCTATATAATACATATGATATACATTATTCTAGTATATACACACTAAACATATTATAAATATCATAATATATATATGTAATGTATACCTATATGAATATATATATATATATTATACTATCTATACTATATTATATATATATCTAACACATATGCATACATCATATACATAACTCTACATACATATCATATATATACACACCCTCACACACCAGCACACACACACAAACACACACACCTACTCACACACACACATCAACACACCACAGAAAAAAAAACCAAAACACACACACATATATATACTATATATATACCCTCCCCCTTCGTATATCCCTCCCTATATATATATATATATATATATTTATACAGTATAATATTTATATACACTATACATATATATATATTCGTAGTATTCTATATATAGATATATATATATATATATATAATTATATATGATAGCCAATATCAATATAAGTATATATACATATATATATAACAAAGGTTTTTACCTTCCCTGACTGGACTCGAATCCCCGCAAAACACGATAAGATCGACAAGGTACGGTAGGTGACTAACCGTCTCGGCCCTAACACACCGACCCGACAAAATGAGTCTTATGCAACCAGACCGCCTTATGAGATGTTCATGGACCATTACCCTATGTCGTTCTTATCTATAACAGCTGATAGCGAATTTCTTACGAACATCGTCCTGCGGCCACTCCGGCAGCGGCCATCGGATCACAAAGTCAAGTCCCAAATCAGGTTACCAGAGGTCTTATATCTATGTGAGAAGATGGTAGAATGCAGTAACGCATTTTGAATATATTACAAAATTTTTACCTCCCTGGACCCACGAGGGACTTCCTCGAACGGGGGGGGGGGGGGGGGGATGTGGTACACCAGGTGGAGGAGTGGTGACACATGGGTCCGCGTGTTTTCCGTAAGATCGACAGGTACATATATAAACATCGGACAGCGAACTAACCTGACCGTATGATTATATATATATCATATACTATAACTAACTATCACTATATATATATATATATACATATATATATATATATATATATGACTCATAAAGTATAGTTACTATATATACTATATATATGCTCTGCTATGAGTAATTAGGTAACTTCCATGTTGGTTGCAAGGCACCTGATTAGACAATTCTTTTGTTGGGTTGTTTAGTGTAATGGTTAGGAGCTGGGATTGTCATTCTCAGTCAGGGAGGTAAAATACTTGGGTAATGGTAGCTTTACAGACAATGTTTGTGAATTGTCTTCACTATCATTACTCAAGTACGAGTAGAAAGGTAAATTCTATGGAGCTAGTATGAATCGTCTAGTTTTGAACAATCCTTTTGTCGCTAGCTCATGTGCGAGCCTATCAGTTGGTTCAGTTGCTGCACTCTAGGGTCTCATACCTTGAGGGCGTAGAGGTTCGACTCTGGTTATTTTATGCTGTATCCGTGCTTGTGTGTGTGTGGCTGTGTGTGTGTGAGTGTGTGGGGGTGTGTTGGTGTGTGTGTGTGTGTGTGTGTGTGTGTGTGTGTGTGTGTGTGTGTGTGTTCGGGTAATATATATATATATATATAAATATAATATAGTATATATATATACTATAGTATATGATATATATATATATATTATATATAACATATCAACACATCATATATATGAGCATATAGACGATTTATATATACTATTATATATACTATACTAATATATATATACTATAATACATAAACATATACATAAATATAAACATATAGATCATATATCTACTATTATATATTATATATAGACCTATATATATATATATATCTCACTCATATATATATATACTATAGATATGTATATATATTATGAATCTGCATGCGTCTATGTCTTTTATTTTATTATTGTTATTATTATTATTTATATAACAAATATCCACCCCCACCCTCCATTGTACAAACTATATAATAATGATCAAGCTAGGATCATTATTAGTAATAATTATTAGTAATAATAGTTATTTTACATAACAATCCATAGCACAACCTACTTTTTCCAGGGATGGAAGATTGTGTCTCACAAGAATTAGCTTTAAATCCAGAAGAGTATGAAGTTTCTGGTTCAACCCACAATGCTAACACCAAGGCACCCAAGCAAGCAAGAACCAATGCAGCCAAAATGGTACTGTTGAATTGTGTTTCTTTGTCATTGTTTATGGAAATATTTGTCATGAAGAAGAGTAGCTCTTTCAGAGTTCATGATGAGACATATTTATATGTATTTATTTTCTTAACAATGTAACTTAAT
>NW_028234426.1:19754358-19756858 GCF_977035675.1 Penaeus japonicus | reverse complement strand
TATCTGTTTTGTGCACGTTACTGTGTTTGTGTTTTGTGTGATTCATACATATTATATATGTATATATATATATATATATATATATATATATATATATATATATATATATATATATATATATATATATATATATATATATATATATATATATATATATATATATATATATATATATTTGTGTATATGTGTGTGTGTGTGTGTATACATGAATGACTAACTCGACCTGGGTTACCTTGTGAGGAAAAGATTGGTTCGTAAACCAAAGCCAGATATGTGACAAATATCAAGAGAAAATATTAGCCATTATCTGAACCGCGCAAAAGCTCACGGCGAGAGCACAGCCGCGGGGGAAATCCAGCGCCCTCGGCAAATGCTTCATCACTCTACACCACATCACTCTACACCACATCACACTCATTCACCGGCAACACCTGTATTTCTTGTTCACTCCTATTCACACCCTTTCGAGACCCAGTCACCTCATCTCACTCCATACTACCTCATGGCCTCCTCACACTCACGTTCAGCCTGCCTGGAGGTCCTTGGGGATGCGGCCGGAAGTTCCTCATCGGACGTCGAGGCCTGTGTCCCTTTGGGGGGAGAAAGGGGAAGGCGGAGGTGATGACGCTGGCTCGAGGGAGGGGGGAGGGTGGGTGATGAGGGTGGTCATGTGACCAACTCCATGTGACGATGTTATGATAAAATGATGTTAGTAACATCACTGATATTGACTCATGATGATGTTAATGATAATCATTTTGTAACAGCAGATGCTCTACTTAAGAGCTAATTATCAAAATTAAGGGCACACTTTTGTAAAATTGGAATTCTACAGAATTGTAAGTTACATAAACATTTAGTCACTGCAAACTTGTTTTGAATTGTTTCTTGGTCTTACCTGTTCTTATCATCTCACACCTTTCCCCTGTCTCTACGAAATTATTTTTCTTCTCGTTTCATCGCGAAATCTCATCATTGAGTAATGAAGTGAAAGACTCCAGAATACCTTTATTTTCTCCTCCCACTCGTTCACTTACGGGAAATCAAGTTTCTTTATCTTACGTCCCGAGGCAAATCCTTCGCCCGGCTCTCTCCGTGACCTACCAGCGGCTGCGGCCTCCCGGTGAAGATCATGCCGATCATCTGCTCGCGAATCAGGTCAATGTTGTCCTTGCGGCGCTGCCCGATGAAGGCCTCGGCCACGGGCGCGGGCATCAGGTCCTGCACTTCCTCGTCCGTCGAGGAGGCCGCCTTGTCCAGTCGTTCCAACGTTAGGTTATAGCCTGGCGGGAAGAGGAGAGTCTAACACAGCTTGCTCAGCATATTTCATCGATGGAAACGTTGGGATTCATGACAGTGAATAGAATGGCAGTGAACAGAGCTAAATACAAATCCTGACTTTTGTAGGAAGGGCTCACATGGGCGACAGGAATGAAGGAAATTCATCACTTTATTTCACATGTAATAATTAGCCATGCACAGATTATCTGCGTGAAGTTTCGCCTTGTTAAACCATCAAATTACACAAATACAGTGCAAATTCTGTAACGCCTGCCACCGTGTTTTCATCAGATACGTATGTATTGTTCTAACGTCTGCTGCGTGATGCTCTCACTGATTGCTTCAATGAGCAAGGACTGAGCAGCGCAAGTCTCACCCGCTTTCTGGGCTGCCAAGATGAGCTCCTCGGCGGGGGAGAGGACCGTCTTGTTTGCGAAGTCTACCTCGAAGACATGGTCGGAAGACACCAGCGCCTCGGCCACGGGTTCCAGCGCCTCGTCCGACGCCGCCGTCACCGCCGCCGCCAGGAGGAGCAGCACCAACTTCTGTGAAAGACATGAGGTCATATTCGTGCAACGCAGGAGGAGAGAGAGAAGGAGGGAGAGAAAGAAGGGCAATCACGACTTAAATGACACAGCGACATGGGTATCAAAGATAATTGCAGAGGATGAAAACTATAGACAAGCATACTGACCAAATAAGTAGAACAGATAGAGCTATAATGTTTATGTGTTGAAATTCTAATAAGAGTAAAACAAAAAGGAATTACGAACATATCATATATAAAACTATTTGCCAATATGTCTGTGCCTGTATCTATATGTATCTATATGCATATATGTGCACACACACACACACACACACTGATCCCTAAATGTCGTCGCTACTCACTTTGATCAAGCTTTCCATCGTGGGGCGTTCTGGTCCTGATCCTTTACTCCATCTGGAAGTAGAATATTCTGGTCAGCAACTAATATACAAGTTCTGTGTTTCAGAATGAGCAAATGTTGATTCTTTCTCTTCAGCTCACACTTTCGACATCGGATTTCTTCCATCCCTCCTTCCGTTGCTCTGGGATGGCTGCCCCTCAATCCAGTCATTAATGAAAAATGGCGCCTGCTCAGAGAAACATCCTACGTTTTCTGATAAGATAGTACATGTGCAATCCCTTGGATCGGTTATCTTTGACAAAAGGTTTCACCTTATTCTTGTTGCTCTC
>NW_028234426.1:19719358-19721858 GCF_977035675.1 Penaeus japonicus | reverse complement strand
TAGGGAACGTAAACCATCCCTATAACCGAAAATGTAACATAAACAATTGCCAAATGCAGATCCTTCCTTGAACCTTGTCGTTCCTCCAACATCAATGCCAATTTCTTTTCAGCGAGTTCCTTTTGAAAGTCTTCTCCGCTCCGTGTCCGATGCGTTCACTTGTCCCGGTCTCCCACTAAGCCACCTCGAAGTGCCATGAGTATTTTTTTTGTCTTCATTTCTCAGCGTCTACTCTGAGTTAATGGTAGGTATATGGGAGAGGGGGGGCGGTTCTACTTGGCTACGCACACTCCTCTGGCCTAGATTCTGGATTTTCCTCTCTGGCTGAATTCGTCATCTGTCAAACAACGAAGTAAAAGTTTCGTTGCTATGCTTATTCCTGTTATACTTTTTATTTATCTCTCTCTTTCATTATACAACTTTCATCTATCTTTCCTCCCTCCCTACCCCCCTTCTCTCTCATCTCTCTCTCTCTTCCCTTCCTCCTATCTCTCTTCCTCTTTCTCTCTCTCTCTCTCTGTCTTTCCTTCCTTCCTCTCCCCTCTCTCTCTCCTCTTTTCTCTCCCCCACCTTTCTCTCTCGCTCTCTCTCTCTCTCTCTCTCTCTTCCTCTCTCTCTCTCTCTTCCTCTCTCTCTCACATTCTCCTCTCTCACTCTCATTCTCCCCTCTCCCTCTCTCTCTCTCTCTCTCTCTCTCTCTCTCATTCTCCTCTCTCTCTCTCCCCCCTCCCTCCCTCTCTCACACTTTCTCTCTTTCCTCCCTCTCTCACTATTTCTCTCCTCCCTCCCTTTCTCTCACTCTCTCTCTCTCTCTCACACATACACACACACACACACACACACACACACACACACCTCCCTCTTTCTCTTTTATCCAAGACATTATCTCTCTCTTTCTCTCCTCCCTCTGAAATTGAATTTGTTTCTTTCTCTCTCTCTCTCTCTCTTTCTCTCTCTCTCACCTCCCTCTTTCTCTCATATCCTCCTCATTCTCTCTCTCTTTCTCTCCACCCTTCTCTCTCTTTCCTCTGAAATTGAATTTGTTTCTCTCTCTTTTTTTCTCTCTTTTCTCTCTCTCTCGCTTATATTCGATCTAATACTAGTTTCACTTCCTTTATTTTCCAATTTTACAGAATGCATATGAGAAATATTACCTTGTATCGTAATATACGCTATTATTACACAAAAAAGTTATTTTTTTGTTACGGATAACATGATTATTCTACCTTATTGGATATGACACTGCACAACACATGAAAATAAGTATCCTTTATTCATAAACTTTACACGCCGGGAAAATATGAACTGTAAAATATATATCATATTTCATAAACGCTTCCTTTCTTTGCTGACATTTCAAACTAAAATGCACCTGGCTAATCATATGGCCAAAAGTAAACTTTTATCTACTCTGACACATTAAATCTAAACAGTCGAGGCTTTAAAGTGTAAGTAAACCATGGCGTGTATACGATGCAGTCTATGCTAGCTGGCTTCGGTGAGCTCGTTTTCTTTGATAACGGGTCGCCAAAGCCTCACCAAAACAGAAAACCAACTTTTTCTGGGAAGTCTCCACTTTGTGATATCAAACACATCTGTTCGACTTACGATTTGAGGACTGTTATTTGCGAACCAAATGTTTACCTTCTAAAAAAATGGTAAATAATACAATTTCTCTCTTGGCGTCGCCACACAAATGACGGACATCATCATAAACAAATACTTTTTTAACACACCAAATTGAACACGAATCCGCTATATGCAAAATTAAAAGTTTCTTAAACTACATGCACTGGCATTAAATCGCTGGATCTCACAGATCTGGGTCCTGTAGCAGAGACTCCCCCGAGTAAAGCTTCCTCTTGCAGCCAAGCCTGGACACCCCGGGACCAGAGGCTGTTCCTTTGGGGGGATCCTCCTCCGGCTGCTCCGAAGGGGTCGCGCCGGAGCCTGAAGTCCCAGGATCACTTCCTTCCTCCGCGTTGAAGTCTCCGCCGCTGGCCTCTGCGGCGCGCGGTTTTAGGTGATCATTAATTTTATTTCATGTTATAATATTAGACATTTTGAATACTGTAAAAAACAACAACACAAATATCCGATTGTTTATCGATCGTTTGAAGATTAATGAAAATTCTTAGTTAATTAGTTGTAAATCAATTATAGTGCAAATTCAATCTATTATTATTTCTTAATAATATAAAAATAACTATAAATACTTCCAGACAGTAAAATACTGATCAAAATAATGCGTCATTGAAAATATACGATTGATAAGAATATCAAGAAATACAATGAAAATCTTGAAGAGCATGAGGATAAAAATAAAAATATTAGCATATAGAGCAAAGACCAGATAAACATGCATACATACAAACATACATACATACATACATACATACATACATATTTGAGTTCAAAATGGGTCTCTTGTCTTTGACACCGTATATAAGCAAATTTGCATTGCTTTAAGCTGTTAGAGTATGGCCGCCTTTTACTCTCT
>NW_028234426.1:19691858-19696858 GCF_977035675.1 Penaeus japonicus | reverse complement strand
AAAAAAAGTCAAAGGCGTGGGATCACATGAGAGATGGATGCTGGATAAACGAAGCAAGCAAATTTAGGTGACGGTTTCTGCAGTTTTTATTCTCCAGCGCTCGAAACGCCTATCTTTAATAATCGACTCTCAATCCGCCCTCGCCAGACGCGGCACACAGATTCACTACGCCCAAGAAATTGATGAATGCACGACGGCACCGACTTGCACGCTTTGAAAAGGAGTGATGACGAGTCCTCGAGTCACACAGCCCATGCTAATCCCTGCATTTGCCCATTATCAAGTTATTCCTAGTCTCAACGTCCGCTCCACGTCTGCGCGGATCCCAGCTAAGCATCATCATCAATAATGGACGGGATAATTAATTCGACTTTTCGGATGAATACCGGATTCGACGGAACGTTACTAATATCCCGGACCATTACATAACGAGAAAGACACAGCTTCTCGCCATTCATCTCGCTGCGGAGAGGATCCGGCAAGCATCTCCAAGTTTATTTTCTCACTTTTTTCATTTCTTAAAACCTTTTCCATTACTTTAATTTCATTCTATCTCAAAACCCTTTTCTTGTTCTTTTTTATGTTATTTTACTGTTTATTCATCTCACTGCGGAGATGGTCTGACAAGCACTTTTTGATCACAATGCTAAACTGCAAACTGTCCACATCGAAGCAAAAATGTGAGGAAAAAGTATATTTCATACATAAATTAGACGTAAGTATCAAATAGCATGTAAGGTGATCTTAATTAAGATCCAATATTTTTTTCATGGAAGACCATTAAGAAGGTACAACTATAAATCGAAATTATCAGCAGTTTTTTCCTTTTATCTCACGATCTACTCAATTCAGTCCATAAATCGACCAGCGTATCACTAACACGTTTCTTTCGCTCTTCCTCCGTCTGTCTGTGTCTCGCTGCCCTCGAGCCGTTCGGGCGCTGGGGGAGGGGAGGGGAGGGGAGAGGTAGGGAGAGAGGGGAGGGGGAGGTAGGGGGAGAGGGGAGGGGAGAAGGGAGGGAGAGGTAGGGGGGAGAGGGGAGAGAGGATCGTGTGCACGTCAGTCCCCACACACGGCCGGGCATGTCCACCTTCACTCGTGTCACACATAAAACATTCATTCATAACCGGTTGTGGAGGGGGGAGGGGGAGGGGGTCGTGCCAGGAGGGGTGTGTGGGGAGGAAGGGGGTCTGGTTAAGGACATGTCTGGCAAAAGCGAACGTCTCCAACGCCGGCAATAATCTCTCCGCCTCGCTGCTTCATTATGGCACCATGACACACACTTCTTTACTTTTGCTACATAAAAAGGCCTTATCATGACGCAGCATCCTCTATTTTTGATACTTAAAAGCTCCTGCTATGACACATGGCATGCAGCTTATACAGCGCCCTACACAAAACCCTTTTTGTTGGGATAAACACGACCTTTTACATGGCGCATGTAGACCATAGCAACCAATGAACATCGCACACAACTACGACCACACACGCGCGCGTACGCATACAACTCTCTCTCTCTCTCTCTCTCTCTCTCTCTCTCTCTCTCTCACACACACACACACACACACACACACACACACACACACACACACACACACACACACACACACACACACACACACACGCACACACACATACTCTCTCTCTCACACACACACGCACTCACTCTCTCTTTCTCACACACACTCTCTCTTACTCCCACTCTCACTCTCTCTCACACTCACATCAAAACATAAATGCACGCACACACAGTTTCATACACGCACAACACACACACACACACACACACACACACACACACACACACACACACACACACACACACACACACACACACACACACACACTCTTTCAAATCTTCTTCCTAGAAATCAGCTAAAGTTTCCAATAATAAAATAAGGATAATCGCAACTTGATTCCATCCACATCATTATCGGGTTAAAGCACCTGTCGCCAGCGTCATCGTGACTTCTGTCAACTCCCGACGGGGCAGGTGTCATCCGCTCATATGTTTACCTGGAACTTATAGCTACCTCGGCTGAAGGGAGGAGGCAAGGTTTCCTTCCGCGTTTATTTATTAAATGGCTCGCTAGTTTGTCAGTTGTATTTCACTAAAAGCTACTAGCGGACTGTGATGATTTTTGTTTTATATTATCTTTTATTCTTATTTTGGTGGTGAGTCAGATCGGCGACCGGATCCTCAACGACAATCCCGTAGTAGACTTATGTATCTCGGGCGGAGGTCTGGGCTATCTGAGTGTTTTCTAGTTCCCTTTCGTGCAATGGCTTCTTCGCACAGGTCAATACCTCCCGGACGAGCCATGGCCTTCAAGCAAAGTGTCGACGACGGCGAGGCATTCTGGGAATAAATGCGACGGGATCAACTCATGGGAAGAAGGACGGGAGGCAAAGAGGGGCAAAGGGTGGACGTAATACCCGAGAAGATAAATACGGTGATGGTGGAAAGGTCGAGGGTGAGAGGAGGAGAAGGAGGAGAAGGAGGAGGAGGAGGGGCAAGGAGGAGGAGGAGGGGCAAGGAGGAGGAGGAGGAGGAGGAGGAGGAGGAGGAGGAGGAGGAGGAGGAGGAGGAGGCGAAGAAAGAAGAGGAGGAGGAGGGGGAGAAGAAGAAGGTGGAAGAGGAGGCAGACGCTGAAGAGTAGAAGGAGGAGGAGGAGAAGGAAGAGAGAGAGAGGATGTGGCGTGGGACATGCCTAGCTATTCCGCCTTGTCGTTAACTCAGGTAATTAAAACTCGCCTAACCGAACTCAGCAACGCCGACACGATTACCGGCATACCGATGTGTGTTTTGGGAGGGGACGGGGTGGGGGAGGGGGAAGGGGGGAACTATAGTCAACGCAAGGCTTATAAAGACGTGTGCAGTGTACAGCTCAAGCATACGTGTCTGCATGCAGACCTCAGGCGTATTTACCACGTATTTGTCTGAACATTTGTGTGTAAACAGCTAAGTGTGGCTATTGTCGAAAAATTATTAACACAAGTGTGTGTGTGTTTGTGCATGCGTGCGTTCGTGCGAGTGTATGTGCATATCAAATCTATGTGTTAGTGATATTTCCCATCCTCTACAATCTCTTGAGGTTGAATAAAAACAGGATGACACAGCATATACACACCATACGTACCCATAAATCAATCACTGCATCACTTGGTATTCTTGTGAGTTTCGTTTTGAGCACACATAGCTTAAACGCGATCAATGTTTAGGCGACTTCCCTTTCAAACCACTCTCTGACTAGCTTTAGTTTTTACAATACCAAAAATACCATCATTAAAAACGGCCAAGCGACTCGCAGTTGAGTCTTCACTATAATATACATTCGCTCTCTCGTACTGGAATGCTCCGCGTGCCTCTATTCTTGAAATTCGTGCTACAGGATCCCACCCCCTTTCTCCATATAAAATTGTTCCTTCAGGTCTCTTCAAGATTAAGAAAAAAAATCCTATACTGTGGGGAAAAAAATAAAAATCCACTGCTAAGATGTTAGGAAGCGATAAATGTTCTAAGGGTTATAATAGTCTGTCCCGGAGGAAACAGGTCACAATAATCAGGCTCTGTGTTGAATGCCAATGCACAGCAAAACATGTACAGGATGCAATTTGGGATACAAAGGCTAATCTCTATCATTGTAGACTTTGCCAATCATGGAAGTCCCATAGTCTCAATCATGACTGTCTTGCGAGGATCAAAACCAGCTCCTTTAAGTTCCAGCGTTTCTTCATAGGAAGTCAGTTATTGAACCTATCAGACGTGATAGACACTGCCCTTGTGTATGAACATCAAGGCTATCATTCGATATATGGCAAAACAATAAAGTACAGCTCCTCGGGCGGCACAACGTTCCGATGTGATTGCTATTTCTGAGAAAAAATGGTCTTTTTGTATTTATTTATGTAGCATAATCGTAGAAGTACACATGTTTACTGCTAGCATTAGGAAGATGATCGGTTGCGTTCCGAAGAGGGAGGAGGAAAGAGGCTGAGTTCACCCACGACAGTGTTGCCAGTACAGCCACCTGGTGACCTTGGGTGTCTGGCAACAGCAGCATCCAGTGTGTCGTGCTCAAGTCACACGTACTTATCTCACGTTACCGCCATTGTCTCCCCCGTCACTGCTGGAAAGCGACTTCCACGCCATTCCTCCTCCTTTCTGACGAGAAACGCCCTCTCGAGAGAGTCTCGAGAGAGATTAGAGAGTCGCCAGTCGACAGAGAGTGGCAGGACCTGCCTCACTGAGCTATCCCGTGCGGGAGGAACAATGGCCATGCAGGAGCGGGAACGGCGGAATGGGCAGCGCGCGGCGCGCAGGGAGGCATGCTGACCACGGCTCGCCAGTCACACCGGCGCAGGCTCCGGTGAACCGCTTGTCCATTCATTCATTTACAATGCCATGATTATTTGGGAAATGTTTTGGTTTGAAATTCGGTTTTCTTCAGGTTGAATCACGAGTAGCATTTCAGTTCAATTTTTCTATCCATCTATTTGTTGTTTATGCAAGCGTGACAGAACAGTGCAATATCAACCTATTACAAGGCAACAATTCATAACATAGTAAGATGTGTGCAATTGCAAAATGACTTTGCAAATGCGTGTAATGACAGTAAAATCATCCTTAACACACTGATAAACAAAATCATAAAGGTACCAAAACATAAAAATAGAAACACGCACAGCAGACACATTCACAATTATATAACACACTAACACCTAACACACATACAAGCGTCTGTAAACGTACACAATACATAAGCATATGCTTACGCACACACGCCCCCATGCAATGTACACATAAAGACGAACTAACGCATAAACAAACACACACACACAGAGCCAAACACACACACACACACACACACGCAAAACCGTGACAACGCCCCGCTTCCTTCCCCCCCGATCCCCACCCCCCTCGAGTAATGAAGTAGCGAGTCTGGGTCATCAGTCAGGCCGGGACAGTCAGGCCGAGGTGGCACTTGTCCCTCGCTGCC
>NW_028234426.1:19669358-19671858 GCF_977035675.1 Penaeus japonicus | reverse complement strand
GCACTCGCCGTCCTCGGAGGTCGCTGCAGAAGACGCGAGGTGAGGGTGGTGCGGGAGGTGGAGGCGCTGGGGGAGGTGGGGGAGGTGGAGGCGCTGGGGGAGTTGGGGGAGGTGGAGGCGGTGAAGGCGCTGGGGGAGATGGGGGAGTTGGGGGAGGTGGAGGCGGTGGAGGCCGTGAAGGAGGTGGAGGCGGTGAGGGAGATTAGGGAGGTGGAGGTAGTGGGGAAAGCAGAGGTAGTGGGAGAGAAGATGGAAAAGCTGGAGGAAGAAAAGGATGTGGAAGGTGAGGAGTAGAAAAAAAATGAAGTGGAATTCTCGCCCTGGAGAATGTGGTAGAGATGGATGAGGTGGGGAAGATGAAACAGGGGGAGAAGCAGGAGGAAGAAGAAGAGGAAGAGGAGGAGGAGGTGGAAGAGGAGCGGGAGAAAGAGAAGGAAAAGGAGGAGGACGAAACCGACGAGGAGGCTACGTGGATGAGGCGAGGCATAAAGAAGAGGAAGAGGTGGACGCGGCGAAGGAGCAAACGAAACAAGCGAGTAGCAGCAGGACCGGGTGAGAGGAAGGGGAGATGGAAGAAGAGGGAGAAGAGGGGGAGGAACTGAAATTACATCAGCTGTGTTGATCTTGAAATTGTCATTTTTGTTCCGGTGAAATGAACAAAGGCTTCTTCCTCTTCCTCTATTATCTGTCTCCTCCTCTCATTCTCTCTCTATCTCTCTCTCCCTCTTTCTCCCTCCGTCTCTCCCTTACCCCTCCCATCTTAGTCCCTTCTCAGAAACCCTCGTAAATGAAGGCAATTTGTGTACCGAATTGTCATTATCCTTGTAAGAAAGCAGCACAATGGCCCTGATTACGGTGGCCATGGTGACCCCGGCCATAATGTATAATTGTAGAAAATTGTGTTTCACAATACGCTCTCTGACTAGGCCATGATAAGCCTGGCGAATACGTACGTGCATGAGCGAATACGTTTCTGTTTGTTTGTGTGTGTGTTTGAGAGAGAGAGAGAGAGAGAGAGGGAGAGGGAGAGGAAGAGGAAGAGGGAGAGGGAGAGGGAGAAAGAGAGAGAGAGAGAGAGAGAGAGGAAGAGAGAGAAAAGAAAGGAGAAAGAAAGAGGAAGGAAAGAAGAAAGAGAAAGAGAGAGATAGGGGGGAGAGGAGAGGAGAGAGAGAGGAGAGAGGAGAGAGGAGAAAGAAAGAGGAAAGAGAGAAGAAAGAGAGAGAGAGAGATAGGGGGGAGAGGAGAGGAGAGAGAGAGGAGAGGGAGGGAGGGAGGGAGAGAGGGAGGGAGGGAGAGAGAGAGGGAGAGAGAGAGAGAGGCGAGAGAGAGGAGAGAGAGAGAGAGAGAGAGAGAGAGAGAGAGAGAGAGAGGAGAGAGAGAGAGAGAGAGAGAGAGAGAGAGAGAGAGAGAGAGAGAGAGAGAGAGAGAGAGGGAGGAGGGAGGAGAGAGAAGAGAGGAGAGAGGAGAAAGAGAGAGGAAAGAGAAAGAGAAAGAGAGAGGAAAGAAAAAAAAGATAGAGAAACATAGAGAGAAAGAGAGAGGAGAGAGAGAGAAGGGGGAAAGGGAGAGAGGGAGGGAGGTAGATAGATAGAGAGAAAGAGAGAGAGAGAGAGAGAGAGAGAGAGAGAGAGAGAGAGAGAGAGAGAGAGAGAGAGAGAGAGAGAGAGAGAGAGAGAGAGAGCGAGAGCGAGAGAGAGAGACAGAGGAGGGAGAGAGAGGAGAGAGAGGAGAGAGAGGAGAGAGAGGAAAGAGAGAAAGTAAGAAAGAGAGAAAGAAAGAAAGAAAGAAAGAGAGCATGGAGAGGGGGGAGAGGAGAGGAGAGACAGATAGATAGATAGATAGATAGATAGATAGCGAGGAGTGAGAGAGAGAGGAGAGAGGAGAGAGGAGAGAGAGGAGAGACAGATAGATAGATAGATAGATAGATAGATAGATAGAGAGGAGTGAGAGAGAGAGGAGAGAGGAGGTAGGAGGGAGGGAGAGAGAGAGAGGAGAGAGAGGAGAGAGAGAGAGAGGAATGAGAGGAGAGAGAGAAGAGAAGAGAAGAGAAGAGAAGAGAAGAGAAGAGAAGAGAGAGAAAGAAAGAGAGAGGAGAGGAATGGAGGAGAGGAGAGGAGAGAGAGAGAAGAGAGATAGAGAGAGAGAGAAGAGAGAAAGAGAGAGGAGAGAAGAGAAGAGAAGAGAAGAGAAGAGTATAGAGAGAGAGGTAGAGAGAGAAAGAGTGAAAGAGAGAGAGAAATAAAGAAAAAGAGAACGAGTATAATCCTGACCGTATCGCATTGCCTCAACATGCGAATATGTGAATGTTGATCAATCAATGTTCTCTGGCATCAAGATACTGATTTCTGACGCCGCTTGCGTCTGCTTTCGCCTCCTCACTCGGACCGAATATGTCTGAATGTATCTGAATACATCAACCATTTCTGTCAAAGTCTAAAAAAATACATGACATTTCTTTCGAATACCGTAAACAACTGGCCGTCCCCCATACAACAAACAA
>NW_028234426.1:19656858-19661858 GCF_977035675.1 Penaeus japonicus | reverse complement strand
ACAAATGATCGTAATATCCTAGGAATAACCCCATGTTGAATCATCTAGATCACGTGATCAGTCCATGTGTTTATCGCTCTATTTCTTTCTATCTGAAGGCGTGTGCAGTCTACAACATAATGAAGAAAATATGATCGCTCCCTGTTACAAATCTGACATGAGAAAGAGTTGACGTCCCCATACTCCCAGTGTCATGAGAGCTAAGTCCTCGCGGGTAGGTGTTTTCTCACAAGTGACTGCTCTTATACCTGCAGATAGTGCTTCAGGCTCACGCTGCCTCTACGGAGTATCAGCCGGATCGAGATCAAATCCTTCTCATGCCTCTTGCGTGTCACTTTTCATCTGATCTTCGTCATACTTGGAACACATTCACTTTGTGTCTCATCCTCCACCGTCGCCACTTTGGCTTAATCATCCACAGCCTCGTTCATGTATATTCCAATGTGAGACTGGGATCCATACGAAATGCACAAGTACTTTCTGTAAACTCAGTTGGTATACAAGGGATCGAGTCCTCCATGAGCAGAGGATACCTTGAAGATTTGCTATTCAGCGACATGAAGGCATTCCGGGTATCTACGAAGCCACAGACATCCTTACTCATCGCAGAGACATTCTGCAAATCCTCATGAATGGCACGCACTTCAGGAGCCGTGGACTATCCAAGGCTTTTGATTGTCTTTTCTGGCACATAATCATCGCCAAAGATCCTACAACCGGATCATCTTCCATCCAGATCAATTTTGGAAAGAAGATCATTTACCCAAGAAATCTTTGTTTAAATTCATGACCATTGCAATTTATCTTTCTCATCAAACTTGAGGATATCGACTGGGATGTTTACCTGCTGTTGTAACCTTCGCCAGTCGTCCATTACTAAACATTGCTCAAGAGCGCCCAAAACCACCATTATATAGTAATTGGCAGCCTCGGGAGGTCAACAACAACAACGATAACAATAATAATAAAAATGATGACGATGATCATGAAAAATATATAATTATAATGGTAATACTAATAATAATAAAAAATGGTAATAAGAAGGAAGAAGGATGATAATGATGATAATAATCATCATAGCAATGATAATATATTTATGAACAGAAATAACAAGAACCATAATAGTAAAATAATCACATCTTTAACAAAAACAGAAATACAGTACTGGTCTAGGTCCAACACACCCCCAAACCCCAACTCCCTCCCACCCTTTTCCACATTTAGTAGTAACACCCCGTAAAAAGTATAAACAGTTATATAAAAAAGTCTAAGCGAGAAATTACAGTCTGAAAAAATCAACATAGGCAATCGAATCCATATCCAACCAAACTATTCAAGCATTAAAAAAATTCTCAATGAGTAACAGTTATGTTTACAACATTGATTAACTAGGAAACCACAAAATACTGCTGCAAACACACTGCCGATGCGCCCCGACCGAAAGTTTATAGCGATATTTACGAGGTATCGAGAATATAGACGAAAAATAATAATGATAACAATAATAATGATAGTGACGATACCAATAATAATAATAAACAATAGCAAAGAACAATAATAATAATAACAATCATAACATTATCAACCTCTATAACCCCAACAACAAAATCATCAATTACAATTATCTGTTACATATCAATATTTTCGAAATCATCCTTATCATCTTTTTCATAATTATCAAAATTAGATACTTACCATCTAAATAATGAATGTGTGTTTGTGCCTGAGCATTTATCTTAAGAACGAAAACAGATATTGACTTGAATCCTTTTGCAGCGAGTTTTTTTTCCCAGCGACCGTACGCGACACTGGAGCGGATTTCCCCCCCCCCCCATTTTTTGGCAAGAAAGGTAAATAAAAAAAATAATAATAGAATAAATACTGACTCTCACCAGTACAACACCTGCGGTACAGAAATCAGAGGTGCCAATAGCGAGGTCCATTGGTTATTTCTATAATCACAATGATAATAATAGCAACCTTAACAATTGGATCTACAACTGCATCTGCAATGTGAATAACAATACAAAGAATAAAAAAATAATAATAATAAATAAGGGGGTCTCATTCGCTGGTTATTTCAACAATAAAAATAGCAACTTCAATCACTTAAACAATAAAATCAACAACCACAATTACAATATAATTAACACTGTAATCTATAACAACAACATTCAAAATAAGGCCTAATCCCCTTCGCGAGCAGAGCAGCAAAACATGCTCATGGCACCCGGAGATTCCACGCCCTTCGCCGCTCAGAAAGGAATCATCGCAAACCTTCTTGATACAATGGGCGGGCCTACCCCCCCCCCCCTATCATGGTGCAAGAATAGTGGGGGAGTGATGGTAGGGAAGGGAGGGGGAAGGAAGGAAGGTTCTTGCAATCATGCTATGAAGGTTACGTGTAACCCTTTCCCCCTTCCCCCTTACCCCCTCCAACCCTCCCCCCTTTGCCCCTTCCCCTACTTCCCCGCATGCATTAGGACCTTAATCATCATTACCTGTGTTCTTAAAGCCCTAATCACTTTGACTAGCTTCTAATTAAAGGTGCTACGGGCTCTTGTCCCCCTCTGCTCTCCACCCATCCCCCACCCCCACTTCCTATCTGTATATAAAACGAAGCACAGGAGAAAAAAAACGACATATTAAAACCCCAATTTCAGAATGTTAAATGTGAAAGACGGGATGCAATGAGCGTAGTCCCCGTTCGGAGCTCCTCCCTCACTAAGGACGGCCAACTTTTATAAGAAGCATAAGCAAGAAAAAGATAAAAGGATGCAAATGATAATGACCCATAATCCCTGCAAGACAAGGATGATTATCACATGAATTCTGGCCTTTAATATTGATTGGGTTCTGAGCCTCAAGGTACAGAACAGTCAGCGCAGGGGACGGGCTAGGGGAGAGGGCAGGAGGAGGAGGAGGAGGAGGAGGAGGAGGAGGAGGAGGAGGAGGAAGAACAAAAGGAGAAAGGTAGAGAAGGAGGAGGAAGAGGCGAGAGCGAGAGGTGGAGGAGGAGGAGGAAGAGGAGGAGGAGGAGGAGAGAGAGGGGGGGGGAGGAGGAGAGGAGGAGGAGAGGAGGAGGAGGAGGAGGAGAGGAGGAGGAGGAGGAGGGGGAGGGGGAGGGGGAGGGGGAGGAGGGGGGCAGAGAGAGAGGGGAGTCAGAGGGCAGGGGCAGGAGGGTAGAGGCTGGCGGGGCGCTTGTTAAAAAAGCTGGTGTGCACACGATTTTTCTAAAGTTCTCGTTCTTCTGTGCTGCGGTTTTTCCTTCGGATACAATCATATGTGCTTATGAACGAACGAACGAACGAAAAAACGAAAAAACAAACAAACAAACAAACAAACACGCGCACACACACACACACACACACACACACACACACACACACACACACACACACACACACACACACACACACACACACACACACACACACACACGTGAGAGGTAACCTATACCTCCAAAGTCGGTGATTAAAGAATTATATTTCGTAATCGACCGCCCAATCAAAAATAACGTATATAAAAAAAATAATAAAAAGAAATAAAAAAAGGACAGCACGAAGGTTATCTTCAGGGCATGTTCGCCTTCACCCTGACGCCTCCTCACCCTTAATCCTACGCTCCCCACGCAAGGGTGAGAGGGGCATGGGGGAGGGGAGGGGAGTGGGAGGAAAGGCTAAATGGATATTTGAGTGGTAAACACACTACAAAAACGTATATATGATGCAAATGATGCGAGACGTGGAGGATGGGGATCGTGGAGGAGGAGGAGGAGAATATGAAGGAAAAGAAGAATATGGAGGAGGAGGAGGAGGAGGAGGAGGAGGAGGAGGAAAAGGAGGAGGAGGGGGGGGGGCTAGGAGAAGAAGAAAAATGAGGATGATAAGGACAAAATGGTAATGTTGAAAATTGTTTTGATAATAGTGAGGCCGGCAGCGGCCACAGCGAGCGCATATTAGCGTGGGCGGAACCTCGAGCAAGCAAACAAGCACTCCTGCTAACACACTAACACAGACCAGGTGTCATCAGACCCCCTCGGAGAAGAAGGAGGACGGGGGGAGGAGCGAAGGCAAGCAAGGGAGCAAGCACACGATCAGTAGCGTTCAAGGAGGCTCAAAGTGTGGTAGGCTTTTGAAAAGCTTTCTTCCTCGGCGCAGGAGTGACCCAACGCCGTGACGTCCACGTAGCAAACAAGTCCGTTAGACATCATATTCTGACCCTCTCATCCCCACCCCCCCTCGTAAAAAGGAAGAGAAAAATCGTAACACCAGCGACCGCAGCACGAAGCTCCTGCCTCAACCGCAACCGCACTTCGCGACCGTCCGACCGTCTCAGCGGCCGGCGCGCGGTTACGAGTCGGTGAGTACCCATTTCTCATATTTCTGATGCAGCGTAATGAACCTATAAAAATACAGTTACCGTACCAACTGTCACCATTAGGAATCAATACAAATCGCTAAAAAATATACATCGATGAAAACTGCTAGCCAAGAATATGACATCTAGAAGCCACTAACCACAGCAAACAACACTGCAAACGATTTGACAAACAAAACAGGAAATCAGCGTTCCTATGTGACGTGAAAAACCAAAGTGAACATTTGTCTACGCAGTGAGAAGCAAGGGTAGGTAAGAAATAGGATAGTCCAAGAAAGGGAGAGAGAAAGGGAGAGGGGAAGGGGAAGAGAAGTGATAGAGAGTGAGAGAGAGAGTGAGAGAGAGAGAGACAGAGAGAGAGAGAAGGTGGGGGGAGAAAGAAAGAAAGAGTGAGAGAGAGAAAGAGATAGACTGAGAGAGTGAGAGAGTGAGAGAGTGAGTGAGAGAGAGAGAGAGAGAGGGGGGGGGGGAGAGGGGAGAGGGGAGAGAGAGAGAGAGAGAGAAGAGAGCGGGTGGGGGAGAGGAGAGAGATGGGAGAGAGAGAGCGAGGGGGGGGAGAGAGAGAGGCGAGAGAGAGAGAGAGAGAGAGAGGAGAGAGAGAGAGAGAGAGAGAGATAAAG
>NW_028234426.1:19646858-19654358 GCF_977035675.1 Penaeus japonicus | reverse complement strand
GAGGGGGGAGGAGAGAGAGAGGGAGGGAGGGAGGGAGAGAGAGAGAGAGAGAGAGAGAGAGAGAGAGAGAGAGAGAGGGGGGGGGAGATGAGAGAGGAAAGAGGGAGAGAGAGAGAAGGAGGAGAGGGAGAGAGGAGGAGGGACAGGGAAGGCGAGAGAGGGAGAGAACGAGAGAGAGAGAGAGGAGAGAGAGAAGAAAGGGAGGAGAGGAGGGAGGAGAGAGAGAGAGATGAGAGAGGAGAGAGACCGAGAGAGAGGGAGAGATGAGAGAGAGAGAGAGAGAGAGAGAAGAGAGTAGAGAGCGGAGAGAGAGAGAGAGAGGAGAGAGAAGGAGGGAGACGAGAGAGAGAGAGAGGGGGGAGAGAGAGGAGAGGAAGGGAGAGGAGAGGGAGACGGTCAATGAGAGAGAGAGGGGGAGGAAGAGAGGAGAGAGAGAGAGAGAGAAGAGAGGAGAGAGAGAGAAAGAGAGGAGAGAGAGAGAGAGAGAGGGAGAGAGAGAGAGAGAAAGAGAGAGAGAGAGAGAGAGAGAGAGGATAAAAAGAGAGAGAGGAGACAGAGAAGAACGAGAGAGAGAGACTAGAGAGAGAGAGAGGGAGAGAGGAGGAGAGAGAGAAGAGAGAGATGAAAGAGAGGAGAGATAAGAGAGAGAGAGAGAGAGAGAGAGGAGAGAGAGAGAGAGGAGGAGAGAGAGAGAGAGAGAGGAGAGAGACGAGAGAGAGAGAAGAGAGAGAGAGAGAGAAGAGAAAAAAATGAGAGAGAGAGAGAGAGAGAGAGAAGGAGAGTAGAGAGAGAGAGTGTGAGAGGGAGAGAGAGTAGAGAAGAGAGAGAGAGAGAGAGAGAGAGAGAGAGGAGAGAGAGGAGTGAGAGATGAGAAGAGAGAAAGAGAGAAGAGAGGAAGAGGCGAGAGAGAGAGAGAGAGGGACGAACGAGAAAGAGGAGAGATGAGAGGAAGAGCGAGTGAGAAGAGACGAAGGAGAGAGAGTGAGAGAGCAGAGAAAGAAAGAGAGGAGAGAAGGGCTGAGGAGAAAGGAGAGGAGAGAGAGAGATAGAAGGAGAGGAGAGAGAGGAGAGGACAGAGGAGAGAGAGTTTCGGAGAAAGACGAGGGTGGGAGAGTAAGAGGGGAGGAGAGAGAGGGCGAGTGAGATGAAAGAGAGAGAGAGAGAGAGAGAGGGAGAGAGAGAGAGGGAGTGAGAATGTGAGAGAGAGAATGAGTAGAGAGGAGAGAGAGAGAGTGAGAGAGGGAGGGAGAGAGAGAGAGGAGAGAGAGAGAGAGAGTTGAGAGGGAGAGAGAGAAGAGAGAGAGGGAGGGTGAGAGAGATGAAGAGAGAGAAGAAGAAGAGAGAGAGAAAGGAGAAGAGGGAGAGACAAGAGCGAGAGGGACGAGTGAGAGAGAGAGAGAGAGAGAGATGATATATAGATGTGAAAAAGAGAGAGCATAACCAATGTTTGCAATGGGGTGAATTCGCCGAGGGATTGCATCTGTTGCAATGGCTGGAGGAAGCAAGCCAGAGGAGGCAGAGGTGAGGGCCATTAGCCAAGCCTATCTAAGACGAAGTAAAATAGCATAAGCTAGTTACATCTTAGCCTGTGCTGCACTTAGAGTGAACCGAGATAAATAGCTGCCGCGATGAAATAGGACATACAAGCCTTGTGAGGCTAGATAATGACACTTGAAGTGAATTCAGATATGAGATGCTGTGGAAGTGAAATGAGCGCCGTGCAAGAGCGGCAGAGCAGCAACAGATGGCAGGTGGAGTAGACATGGAGTAGACAAGGTAGAACGCTGAGCAGACGGCGAGGCAAGGTGACGGGGTAACGACGTGTAGCTTGATTAGGTTTTCTCCTTGCACAGGCTGCGCGGTGGTGTCTCTGTACAAGGGCGGCACCCTGTGGAAGTTGTAAATGAAGGGGCAATAAAACCCCACAAATCCCAGAAATGACTTGACATCTTTGACGGATGTTGGTGCTGGAAAATTTATGACATCTTTAATTTTGTTGTTGTTAGGGAGGAGGGGGGTTTTTTTTTTTGGTGTTGTGTGTGGTGGGGGTTGGTTGTTGGTGGGTTGTTGTGTTTTTGTTTTTTTTTTTTTTTTGTTTTTTTTTTTTTTTTTTTTTTTTTTTTTTTTTTTTTTGGGGGGGGGGGGGGGGGGGGGGGGGGGGGGGGGGGGGGGAGGGGGGGGGGGGGGGGGGGGGGGGGGGGGGGGGGGGGGGGACCCGGTGAATCAATAATATGACCAAGGTGCTATGTTTGGCAAGTTTTTTTTTTATCTTTTTATTATTATTCTTTTTTTGGGGGGTAATCGTGGATGGAACGGAGAGATACCTCTGAAAGTGTTTCCGTATGTCTTGAAAAAGGAAAAAAAATGAAGGGAAGGAGTAGTATCACTAATTCCTGGACATCAACTGAAATTTAGTTTAAAAGTCAAACGATATTCGCACAAAATGAAAATAACTTGTGGTCGTCGTGACCTCAGTCACTGGCTTTGACTCCGGTTGCAAGACTCCCCCGCGAGAACCTGTGCTGCAGATCTAGTGTTGAAAACATGGTATCCCTCGCGCCAACTTTTCCTATCCATTCCACGAGAAAGGGAAATAGAAACATTCAGTGATGGTTTGTATCTTAGTTAACAGTGTGTCGAAAAGGGTCGTCTTCCACGGAGACGAGCGTAAACGGGCATTCCAGGCGGATGGTTTCTTTCGCATCTGGCTTTGACTTTTAATGGATACCTTTCTACAAAGACGACTATGAATGGGAATGGAGACAGATCTGGCACCATCTTCAGGAGCGACGCCATGATGCTTGAAGCCACTAACATTGCCAGTGGGTTGCGGCGATCTTAAGAGAAACAAGGAAGGGAAATTGACGTGCTAAAATCTTCTCCCGGGTAATATGATCATGGCAAGGAGTATAGTAGCACCGAATGTTCAGATTCGCCTTGGGTGTCTCTACTACTCATGTGCCAACAGGTATCAATGGTATTATACTCCATGATGGGATCTGGAATGCATGTATGTAGGTGCGGAGGGCGAGTACGAGCATGGGTGACAAGGCAGTGAGTCGTGGGCAGTGAGGAGAGGGGCTGTTCACTAGCTTGTGGCGTGATTCAAATTATGTGTACCAAAAGTATGATTACTTGGTACAAAGAGTGTACCTTACGATACGAAAATTACATGTATCTGTAAACCAAATGAATAAATTTCGTAGAGGAAGTATATATTCCAATCACTACTGTTTTTATTAATGGTTTCAATGTTGTTTTTTGCAACACATGGCAAGAATACCAGTAAGGGCAGTACTGTATCGTATTTTCTTTTATAAAATAGATATTGTAAATTATAGCAAATTCTGACCAGGCAATTCTAGACATAGATGAATACATCCAACATAATTCGTTCAAAAATAAATAAACAATACAACATCTCGCATACTCAATATAATTCAACCGGTATGGCAATGGCTGAATGTGCATCTAAAAGGAAATATTCGAATAATAAAGGGAATAATAATGAGGCGAAAGGGATGAGAAAGAGGTCCTTGTGATAAAATGAGGAGATACAGACAGCACATTCGGGCCCGATCATCTCAAATGAGAAAAACAGAGGAGCGTGAGCGCAGTGGGTCACGCGGAGGACAGTCCAAATAATTGTATAGGTGGATAGGTCATAGGAATCAAAGGGACTTTAAATCTTGTCTTTAGGTCATTCCAGTAGACTGACAGTCAAGAAAACGAGCATCAGACTGATCTATCCGCGGATGTGGACTGGATTGAACTAGTTAAACAATTAGAGTGTGTGTGTGATTGATTGAGAGAGAGAGAAAGAGAGAGAGAGAGAGAGGAGAGGATGAGCGAGTGGGAGAGAGAGAGAGATGAGGGAGGGAGGGAGGGGAGGGAGGGAGGAGAGAGAGAGAGATGAGAGAGGAGAGAGAGAGAGAGAGAGAGGAGAGAGAGGAGGAAGAGAGAGGAGGTGGGAGAGAGAGAGAGAGAGAGGAGAGGGAGGGAGGGAGATGAGAGAGGGAGAGAGGAAAGAGAGAGAGAGATGAGGGAGAGCGAAGAGAGTGGAGAGATGATGAGAGAAGAGAGACGAGGAGAGAGAGAGGAGAGAGAGAGGAGAGAGCGAGAGAGAGGGATGGGAGGTGAGAGGGGGAGAGAGGAGGAGAGAGAGAGAGAGGAGGAGAGAGGAGAGGTGAGAGAGAGAGGAGGAGAGATGACGAGAGAGTTTGAAGAGTGACGAGAGAGAGAGAGAGTGGAAGGGAGGGAGAGAGAAAGAGAGAGAGAAAGGGGGGGGGAGGGAGGCGGGAAAGAGGGGGGAGGGGGGGGGGGGAGAGAGAGAGGCGAGTCGGAGGGAGGAGGGGACCGAGAAGAGAGTAGGAGAGAGAGCGCGCGAGAGAGCGAGCGGAAGCGAGGGAGGGAGAAAGAGAAAAGAGAGAGAGAGAGAGAAGATAGATGGGGGGAGGGAGGGAGGGGGAAGCGAGGAGAGTGGAAGAGAGAGAGAGGGTGAGAGAGTAGTGGGGGTGGGAGGGAGGGTGAGGGAGGAGAGAGGAAGGGTGGGAGTAGAGAAAGAGAGAGGGAGAGGAGAGAGAGAGCGAGGGAGAGTGGAGAGAGGAGGAGAAAGAGAGAGGGCTAAGGAGAAAGAGAGAGAGCGGGCAAGAGAAAGAGAGAGAGAGGGCAGGAGAAAGAGAGAGAGAGGAGAAAAGAGAGTTGGGAGAGAGAGAGGAAAGAGAGAGGAGGAGAGAAAGAGAGGGCGGGAGGGGAGAGGAAAAGAGAGGAGATGAGGGAAGAGGAAGAGAGAGAGAGAGGAGAGAGGAGATGAGAGAGAGAGAGAGTGGAGAAGGTAGTCTGGAGAGGGAGGGGAGTGAGGAGGAGTGGAAGAGAGAGAGAAGGAGAAGTGAGAGGGGAGGAGAGAGGGGAGAGGGAGGGAGAGAGAGAGAGAGAGAGGGAGGAGAGAGGGAGAGAGAGAGAGAGAGAGAGAGAGAGGAGCAGGGGAGGAGAGTGAGGAGCGAGAGAGAGAGAGATGGAGGAAGAAGAGAGAGCAGGGAGAGAGGGGAGAGCGAGAGGGAGAAAGGGGAGGGATGGATTGGGGAGGGGGGGAGAGGGGAAGGGAGAGAGAGGGCGGGAGGGAATGGAGAGAGAAGGGGAGAGGAGAGAGAGAGAGAGAGGAGAGAGAGAGAGAGAGAGAGAGAGAGAGAGAGAGAGAGAGAGAGAGAGGGGGGGGGAGGGAGGGAGAGAGAGAGGGGGGGAGGGGGAGAAAGAGAGAGAGAGGGAGGGATGGAGAGGGAGGGGGAGAGAGAAGAGAGAGAGATGAATATCACTTTGTTGCGCACTTATCCCCCCTCCCGTCCCCTCCTTTACAGTCGTATTCATTTTCAACTATTGCGTCTTAGTCAAACCAATAAACGCTCTATTCCTTTCCTCTTTTTCTCTCTCCCTTTCTCTTTCTCTCTCACTCTCTCTTCCTTTCTTTACTCTTTCTTTCTATCCTCACTCTCTCTCTTTCCTTAATGATAATCTCTCTTCCTATCTCTTTCTCTCTTCTTTCTCTTCTCTCCCCCCCTTCCTTTCCCATAATTACCTTCTATTACTTCTCTCTCATTCCTTCGATTCTCTTTTCCTTTCCCTACTCTTTCTCTTCTTTTCCTTCTTCTCTCTTCTATACTCACTCTCTCTACCTATCCTCCTTTCCCCCTCTCCCTCTCCCTCTCCCTCTCCCTCTCCCTCCCCCTCCCCCGTGCTAAGGGCAAAGAGCCGCAGCCATCCCTTCCCTTCGCGCAGGACGACCGCCAGGGGCACCGGCAGTCCGCGAACAGGTGTCTCGCCCCGACACCGAAGCCGCCCCTCCCACAGGTGCTATAACTCAGCCGGCGGAGACTCCTGCTACTGAAAATGTGAAGTCTAACCACGTCCTTGGGCACTATTAGACTAATCGCTATTTTATGTAGTCACTCGCAAATATACATATATGTCACATCAGCGCATCCCCACAATGGCAATAACATGAGCGCGCTGAGAGGCCCCGCAACAGAAATAGAAAATCTCGTCGAGGATGTTTACGCCGTCCATTATTCTTGGGACTGAATTATGAGTGGCGGAACCGTCAAAAAATATGTATGTTTAGGGGATGATGATGGCAATGATGATCAAAATCATTGCGAGATAACAATGCCCGAGACACAGGGAGACAACAAGTAAGTGAATACACGAATAAATCAACCGAATAATTCCATAATTTTTAAGCCCGTCGCGTCTCCACCCGGGAGAGTAAAATGCAAGACAAAGTGTCATTGCAATTCAATCGTACATCACCTTTCAACACGATATAAATTATTCATACGAGGCAGGTACCCAACAGCCCCTCCCCCTCCAATAGTCCCCTTCCCTCCCCATCCCCCCACCTCCCCCCCATGTACATCGATGCCCCTTTTTCCATAGTGCATGAATCATCGCCGTGTGAGGGGCGGAATCCTCTGTCAGCCACGCGCCCCCGACGTCCCTCGCCGACACACATAAACACACCTTTTTGCATGCCCACATACGCACATACACACACACGGCCGTCACACTCTGCTGCCCCTGGCTGCGTCACCGCCACGCTAACACCGCCGACTCGACCTATTAATTGCCTGTGTGATTCACGCTTGCATACACAAGAACAAGTGCGGCTTCAAATTACAGATGGGAGATAAGTGTGTGCGTGCGAAGTACGTGTGTGTATCTCTGTGCGTAAACGTCTATATGTGTACAGTGTAAACAATGGAGTCGGAACTCATCGAGCGAACTGTCAGCGAAAGACATTCGTGCATCGTGACAGACGCGAAGCGCACGAGTCGCATGCGCCGGGCTTGATAGTCGCGTCTGCTGCGGCCGGAGGGAAGTCCCTGCAGGACCAGCGCCTATACCTGACCCTCCTTTATCCACTAGAAACCATATTCATAGCTAAATTTTGATATATATGCAAATAACCACAGAGAAGGAGAGAGAGAGAGAGAGAGAGAGAGAGAGAGAGAGAGAGAGAGAGAGAGAGAGAGAGAGAGAGAGAGAGAGAGAGAGAGAGAGAGAGAGAGGGGGGGGGGAGAGGGAGACAGAGAAAAAGAAAATGAATATCATTTGCATGTGCATGCTTTTGCTATTGTATTTTATATAATGCACTCATCAATATAATTTGTATCTTTCATGTCATTATATTTGTTACATATATATCTTACCATATACACATATATGCATACAGATACGTACGCTCGTTGCTTCACCTATCTCTTACTGTCACTTAAACATACCAGTGTTGTTTAGTCTTTTCTTTCGCAAGATCTATGTGCACATGCAACACTCCAATCTCCTCATTGCAATGTCATATGTCACACACGTGATTTTCACATATCCTTAGACAAATCATACATTGTAGTAGTCTCCTCTCGGGAAGCAGAGGAGCAACACCTCGCTCCTCGGAGGAGGAACAGTACTCATTTCAACATATTACTGACCAAGCTTAAGAAATAAACGAAT
>NW_028234426.1:19635890-19646758 GCF_977035675.1 Penaeus japonicus | reverse complement strand
ATTTATAATCATGATCACTGCCCTCACTATAAATATCGTTCTTATCGTCCAAGTCCCAATCCCCCCCCCCCCCCGTTTGCTCTTGCTCCCTCCCTCACGACCGGCTCTGCTTGCACGCCTAGGCTTGTCGCATCAAAAGCACTTGTTTGTTACCGTTCAGTGTGTACGTGTTGCAAGTTGTTTACATGCATGTGCGTGTTTGTGTGTACAATAGATGTCCGAACTTGAGTTGTGTGTATATCAAACTAGCAAAAGATGTTAGAAAATAAACTAACGAATAAAAGAAAAAAAGGAAACAAATAAATCCAAACGATGCTGACCGTCATTAGATCAAATAATAAGTGAAAACGTATTGAACCTCAAAAGGAACTTCAGTACTGACAGAATCTTCAAAAGAGCAGGAACCAAGCGTTGACGAAATATATCGTTGCCACAACAGCCACTTGAAGAATTAATCATACTTAACGAGATGGCAAGATGGACCGTTACCAGACCCGGAGGAAAATCTAAATATTTCCTTACCAAAAAGTCTGGACAATAGATAAACCCGCCGTGAACGATATACTGTTACCAGATCCGTAAGGAACGAGCGACCCTCTCGCCACGAACCGCAGAGGTCATTCCCGCTCCAACTTACATCTTGGCCACCCCTTTTATGACTATTATTTATTTATTCATTTACTATCAAATCAAGACAGGAACTTGATAAGAAATGCAGTCACAGACAGGGAAGCGCAGAGGCATGCGAGGTATGATATACACTGGAAGGCAAAAAAGGTCTGAGTATCTGGCCTGGTCGTAAGTTAGGCACTTGGATATAGACGGAAGAATGCAGGCAAGCAAGACGAGGGAGAGGGAGAGAGTTAGGGGGGAGAGAGGGAGGGAGGGAGGTAGGGGGAGGGAGGGAGAGGGAGGGAGAGGGAGGGAGAGAGAGGGAGAGGGAGGGAGGGAGAGAGAGAGAGAGAGAGAGAGAGAGAGAGAGAGAGAGAGAGAGAGAGAGAGAGGAGTGAGATGAGAGGATGGTGATGAGAGAAGAGAGAGAGAGGAGAGAGAGATTAGAGAGAAGAGAGAGAAAAGTGAGAAAATGAAGAGGGTATGGGGAGAAAGGAGGGAGGGAGGGAAGAGGAGGTGAGAGAAGAGGGAGGGCTGAAGAGAGAGAGGAGGAGTGAGAGTGAGAAGGATGTGAGGAAGGAGCTCGAGAGAGAGAGTAAAGAAAGAGAGAAGTGGAAAATGACAGGTGGGGGGGAGGGGAGGAAGGGAGGAAGGGTGGAAGGGAGGGGGAGGGAGCGAAGGAGAGAGGGAGAGAGAGAGGTGGAGAATGAGAGGTAGAGGTGAGGGAGAGAAAGAAGGAAAAGGGGGGAAAGAGAAATGTGAATGAGGAATGGGAGGGGGGGGGAGGGGGAGATGCAGAGAGAGAGGGAGAGAGAGAGAGAGAGAGAGGGAGAGAGAGAGGAGAGAGAGAGGAGAGAGAGTGCAGAGAGAGAAAGAGGAGGAGTAAGGAGAGGAGATAGAGGGAGAGAGGGTCGAGAGGAAGAGTTGAGAGAAGCGAAAGAGGGTGAGGGAGGTGAAAGAGAGTGAAAGAGAGAGCAAGAAAGAGAGAGTGAGATGAGAAGAGAGATTGAAGAGAGAGAGAGAGAGCGAGAGAGGGTGCGGAGAGAGAGAGAGAGAGGAGGGAGAGAGATGAGAGAGAGGAGAGACAAAGAGAAGAGAGATCAAGGAAAGGGGTGGAGAATGGGAGGGGGGAGAGGGAGAGATGGAGGGGACGAGAGAGAGCAGGAGAGGAGAGAGAAGTTAGAGAGAGAGAGAGAGGAGAGAACGGAGAGAGAGGATCGAGCTGAGAGATAGAGGAGAGAGAGAGAGAGAGAGGAGAGAGAGGAGAGAGAGGAGAGAGAGGAGAGAGATTAGAGAGAAGAGAGAGAAGAGAGAGAGAAGAGAGAGGGATGAGGAGAGAGAGGAGAGAGGGGTGAGGAGAGAGAAGAGAGAGGGATGAGGAGAGAGAGGAGGAGAGAGAGGAGAAAGGAGTGAGGAAGGAGAGAGAGAGAGAGAGAGAGAGAGAGAGAGAGAGAGAGAGAGAGAGAGAGAGAGAGAGAGAGAGAGAGAGAGAGAGAGAGAGAGAGACAAAAGAAAGGGAAAGGGGTAGAGAATGAGAATGCGAATGGGAGGGGGAGAGGGAGAGGGAGAGAGGGAGAGATGCAGAGAGAGAGAGAGAGAGAGAGAGAGAGACGGACGAGTGCGAGAGCGAGGGAGAGACGAGAGGATGAGAGAGAGGAGGAAAGAGAGGAGGAGATGAGGAGAGAGATTGAGAGAGAGAGAGACGAGTGGGAGTGAAGACCAAGAGAGTGAAGAGAGAGAGAGAGAGAGGGTGAGGATGAGAGAAGAGAGCTAGAGGAGTGAGAAAAGAGAGGATTGAGGAAAGGGAGAGAGGAGAGAGAGAGGAGAGAGGAGAGGGAGAGAGAGAGAGAGAGAGAGAGACAAAAGAAAGGGAAAGGGGTGGAGAATGATAATGCGAATGGGAGGGGGGAATGAGAGGGAGGAGTGAAGAGAGAGAAAAGAGTGAGAAGGAGGCGAGAGAGAGAGGGAAGATAGAGGAGAGACGATGAGTGAGAAGGAGAGATTGAGGAGAGAGAGAGAGAAAGAGTGAGGAAGGAGAGTTTGAGAGAGAGAGAGTGAGAGGAGTGAGGAGAGAGAGAGAGAGAGGAGAGAGGGGTGATGCGAGAGAGAGAGTGAGAAAGGAGAGGATGAGGAGAGAAGTGGTGCGAGGGGTGAGGAGAGAGAGAGAGAAAGGGTGAGGAGAGAGAGAGAGGCGTGGGAAGATGAGAGATGGTGAGAGTAGAGTGAGAGAGAGAGAGAGAGAGAGAGAGAGAGGAGGTGAGCGGAAGACGTGAGGAGAGATGAGGAGATGAGAGCGAAGAGAGTGATGAGAGAGCGGAGAGAGAGAGAGAGGAGAGAGTGGAGAGAGACAGAATGAGAGAGACGATGAGTGGGAGAGAGAGAGAGAGAGAGAGAGAGAGACAAAGAAAGGGGTCAAAGGGGGTTAGAGAATGAGACTGAGAATGGGAAGGGTGAGAGGAGGAGCAGGGAGAGATGCAGAGTAGAGGAGAGAAGAGACGAATGAGGAGAGGACTGCGAGAGAGAGAGGAGAGAGGAGTGGAGAGAGAAGGAGAGAGAGAGATGAGAGAGAGAGTATGAGAAGTGAGAAGAGATGAGATGCGTTGAGAGAGAAGGAAGAGAAGAGAGAGAGATGAGAGAGGGAGAGAGAGAGCGAGAGATGAGAGAGAGACAAACAAGGGAAAAGGTGAACGGTGGTAGAGAATGAGGAATGCGAATGGGAAGGGGGGTGAGGGGGTGAGAGGAGGAGAGAGGGATGAGATGCAGGTGGCAGAGAGAGAGTAGAGATGAGAGCGAGAGACCGAGAGAGAGTGAGTGATGAGGAGGTGAGAGAGAGCGAGAGGAAGAGGAGAGACGGAGGAGGTTGGAGAGAGAGAGAGAGAGAGAGAGAGAGGAGAGAGGAGTGAGGAGAGAGAAGAGAGAAGAGAGAAGAGAGAGGAGAGAGGGGTGAGGAGAGAGAGGAGTGAGGAGAGAGAGGAGTGAGGAGAGAGAGGAGAGAGAGGAGAGAGAGGAGAGAGAGGAGAGAGAGAGAGAGAGAGAGAGAGAGAGAGAGAGAGAGAGAGAGAGAGAGAGAGAAAGAGAGAGAGAGAAGCAGAAGAGGAGGAGGAGAGAGAGAGAAGAGAGAAGAGAGAGAGCGGAGAATGAGAAGGAGAGGAGAGAGTGAGTGAGGAGAGAGAAGAGAGAAGAGATAGGGAGAGAGGGGTTTGAGGAGAGAAAGAGATGAGACGAGAGGAGTGAAGGAGAGAGAGAGAGGAGAGGAAGAGAGAGAGAGGGGACGAGAGAGAGAGAGAGAGAGAGAGAGAGAGAGAGAGAGAGAGAGAGAGAGAGAGAGAGAGAGAGAGAGAGAGGGGGGGGGGGATGCTCTCATTGGTTGCCCTTTCACAAGCAGTAACAGGTTTTGACAACTGGTTACAGTAAGAAACTAACGGCAGTCCAAGTCAGCCATATTTCAGGCAAATTCAAACCCTCGGAAGGCCAACACGCCTTCTCGGACGTCCTCGTCCAAGAGGGTCCAAAGAGGGAAAGCTATTGAAAAAGAGGGAAGGTGCATTCCTGCTCACATTACAAACGTCAGGGAAACAAGGAAGGAAAGTGTCACATCAAACTCCGGTACACTTTTTGTAAAGCCAAAGGACGCAGACGTGGAAGATACAATTGGTAAAGTTAAAGGGTACTGTCATTGGGAGCGTAGAGACAGGATTAAAAGGGATGGAGGCGGCATAGCAGTATGTTTCAGAACCACGCTTCAAATCCGACCTTTGCAAGTTAATGCTACTGAATGGCTTGAAGCAATGTTCTTCCGAATCGTTCTTGCCTCAAAAGATGCCCTTCTGCTTTGTGCACCCTACCGCCCACAGTGGCAAGGTCGAGCAGCCTTAGACTATCTTACTGATACTCTTGACTATATCCTCTCTCCCAAAACAACTGCCACCACGTACTAATTGCTGGTGGCTTAAACTACCATCTCATCCAGAAAGCCTATGACAACCTTCTTATTGTCCAAGGACCTGAAGACCACAGGCCGGACCCAAGAAACGCTTTGCGCTTGGCGCAACTTCTGCGACTGCTCAAATTGCAATTACAAATACTCATAAAATGTGTTATAAATTGTGTTACCGGCTTTCTCAGAAAACAATAAAAATGTTGACAGGTGCGGAGGTTTGTACGAAAGTAGGACCACTAACTGAAAGCAACATCGTGATAATGTGATTTTAAATTTCGTCACACTTTAAAGGCTGATCCTCCTACAATAGTTGAGAGGTTTTCAGACTTCCCAAGAAACGCAACAGTAGCTACTTTATAGTAGGGTTTAGCGACCGACAAGCACTGTCAAATTTTATTCAAGTCATTTTAAGGTTTCATTGTCAGTTCTGCAGAAATTTTCCATTCCGGCACATCATGCCATTCGCGAAATGATTTCAAAAGCATTGTTCTGTCAACAGAGTCAAAATTAGCATGTTTATTCCTTTAGGTAAAAAGTGAGGAGGGAGATGTTGGACTTTCTATGTTTTCAAAGAAATTGAGCGTGACTGTGATATCACTAGGCGGTGATTGGCGAACGCATTTTGAGCGTGCTTCTCATTGGCTGGCCAATGTAATGACGTTCCTTCTAAGCCGCAGTTAAAGCTGCTTCGTAGATCGGGGTGCAGTGGAAGTAGCAACTGATACGGTCGCAAGTTGCGCCAAGTTGGCTTTGCGACCGACTTTCTTGGATCCGACCACATATCGACGGCTTCTCAGGTCACTTTCTGTCCTGCCAAGGGTTAACTAAGTTCCTGCTGAAGAGGAGCACGTACAACAAGTGGAGCCCTCGACACAGGGCTCCACACAGTGGTTGTTGCCTCGATATTCCAGGCGCATTCGATCGGGTGTGGCATAAAGGGCTCCTGGTAAATCCGCATGCTAAAGGCATTCAAGGTAACCTTTTAGAACTATCGGAAAACTACCTTGCAGAGAGGACTATCAGATTCGTCATAAGAAGTCAGTCATCACAGAAGTATCCCCTGCAAGCATCAGTCCCACAAGGTTCTATCCTCAGACCAATCCTGTGAAACGTATACGTAGATGACGACTGCACACTCACCACATCCTTCAGTCGTGAAGATCATCTCCTAAAGACTAGCAAACTTACCGCCAAAATCTACACTATCCGTGAGTGGGGTTCACGCTGGCAGGTCAATTTTGCTTCAGGAAAAAAAACAGACTATGATGATATCCCGGTCTCCTGATACTTCAGTCGCCATACAAAGCAAAGAAATGATAGATGAACTAGAACTCCCACTCCAAAGTCACATTTTAATCCTAGATTCGATGTTGATGCAGAACTCATGTTCGACAGACACATAAATAGAATTTGTATTGCTGTTTCTCTGAAAGCCACAGCAAAGCGACGAATGGTCAACGTCCTCGACGGAAATGGAATTTTGACCCTCTATAAATCTCAAGTTCGACCTTGCCTGGATTATGCGGCAGCGTCATGGCTCTCAGCAACTTCAACTCTCCAAATTCTACTCGCATAGCAAGACTAGGCAAAGTTGAAAGACATCTGCCTGCTGTATCCAACATTATTTCCCTGTCACTGTTTTTTCTCCATGCTCTTAGTACTTAAACATTAAGTTATTTTTTATAATTGTTATCTTTTAAGTTGTTTTAAACAAAATAACTTTTAACCGGCAAAATGAAACAAACATACACAATACATGTAAAGAGAGAAAGGGGGAGAAAGAGAGAGAGAGAGAGAGAGAGAGAGAGAGAGAGAGAGAGAGAGAGAGAGAGAGAGAGAGAGAGAGAGAGAGAGAGAGAGAGAGAGAGAGAGAGAGGATCGGAGGAGGGAGGATGGAGGGAATGCACGAGGGAAGGGGGAGTAGGGCAAAGGGCGTCGATGGGAAACAATGGGAGGGAGGGGAGAGGGAGGGAGGGAGGGTGAGAGTCTCCACCCAGAACACAGCGAAAGGTGGAGAGACCTCTCTGACAAACCTGGACACAAGGGAAGGCCAGGTCGGAGGTGGGGGGCGGAGGGGGGAGGGACGTGATTAGGTCGAGGCACCCGTGTGTTAGTAATTGTTAGCTGAGCCTTAAAGAGAGATGCGGGGCGCCATTGTGCGGGTGTCCGAGCCGCGAGTTACGTGCGGGCGGGGAAGCCGCCTAACCTGCCACCTCGACCTTGAGTTCCGCCCTCACCCCCTCCCTCCGGCCCTTACCCTTGCCTTTGCCGTCCTTCCCTCACACGCGCCCACTTCATTAACATACCACTGCTAAAAATAAATGTCTTAAAAAATCTGAACTAACATGCGAGACTTCCGCCGCGCCGAGGGGAAAAACCCTGGAGGAAACCGATACCGTAGCGCCGTGGAAACCAATCAGTCAACCAATCATATCATGTAACGATAAAAAAAAAAACACACGAAGATTTGACGGTGTCTTCCAAATGTCAAGTAACGTTTCATCTTACATTATCGAACTATCTTTCTGTCTCTTCTCCTATCGCCCTCTACCTTACGCTATCGTTTCCTCCTTCTCGGTCTCTTGTTCCTTCCTACTTCATCCCTTCCCAGCCCCCCCTCCCTCCTTCCCTCCCTCTCTATCTCCCTCCCTCCCTCCCTTTCTCGTCAAGTTCTTCCTTGTCTATCCTTGTGAGCCCCAAATAACCATTCCGTCATGGTGCTGTATATAAGAATCTTCACAATGATGACCAAGCATTTTATTCTCACATTCACGTCGTTTGCAAGTATACTATAGCATAATAATATGATGATAAAATACAAATAGGGACTCAAACTTGTTTATGTCATTCTGATATCCGAATCTCACCAGGTCTGGTGACATATTCCATGCATGCCGGATCACCTAATATACTAGTACAGAAATATGGGCGAGTTTTACTTATAAATGTGTCAGTTTCATATTCGTTATCACAGACACACACACACACACACACACACACACACACACACACACACACACACACACACACACACAAAAGGATCTTATAAGAAAACGACAGCCTAAAACGTCATCAATCTTGTCACGATTCGTAACCAATCATGACAAAGCTTAACTGACCCTAACCAATTACAGACTTTGTTTGCCTTACATGTCCGAGCGAAATGCTTGTTTAGTCAACAATTTCCTCATTATACACTGTAGTAAAAAGGTTACATACTGAATTATATATGTGCGATATCATAACCAATCATTTCTGTATGACAACGTATAACTTCAATAAGCAGGAATGACGCAGCTTCTGGGCAAGTGGGTTGTTCATCATACCAAATTGTTCTTAGCATTATTGGTAATACTATTGATACCTCTTACAAAATAGAATTCACAAATAATTTATGAAGAAATTGAAAAGAAACAGTCTATCACCACAGGAAGACAGTACAAAAAAGTTGTTTATTTACAACTACTCGTGTTTATGATTTCTGTGATGTCAATCAAAAATCCTGTATGTCATTGACTTGAATATTTCTATAATAAAAGCTTAGAAACGGGCACACACGCATGAACACAAGCACATGGAGAGAGAGAGAGAGAGAGAGAGAGAGAGAGAGAGAGAGAGAGAGAGAGAGAGAGAGAGAGAGAGAGAGAGAGAGAGAGAGAGAGAGAGAGAGAGAGAGAGAGAGAGAGAGAGGGGGGGGGGGAGAAATCATAACGACCCTTAACCATTTTCTCCTGAAGGCAAATACTGACATTGTATCCCTCATGAACATAAGATCAAACAACCTTTCCTGAAGGTAGATGGCTTCATGTCTGCTTCCCCTCAGACGCCCTAAACAATGGTTCCGGAAACATTGCCATTTCCCTCAGCTGCTAGGAAGATCCTGTTCAGTATATGAGTCTCTGTTATACAGTGGCACCCCCTTCTCCTTCTCAGTAGGGGGGGGGGGCGTGAGAACATCAACGAGGAGGCAAAGGAAATATTCATCAATCTCATATCACGTAAATATTAGTTTCTATATTAACAACCCACACACCCTCATACAACGCCCCTCAAATCAACTCAAGCCAGCTCCCAAAATCAACATCCAAGAGACAAAAAACAAATAAACAACATAACACACACACACAGACACAGACACACACACACACACACACACACACACACACACACACACACACACACACACACACACACACACATAAATTATATATATATATATATATATATATATATATATTATATATATATATATATATATATATATATATATATATATATAGTATATATATATATATATAGTATATATATATATATATATATATATATATATATATATATATATATATATATAAACGTGACCCCCCAGATCAATAATGGGGAATGATACAGAGATAGCTGCGTAATTCTTGTGTGCAGTTGCACAGCCTGGTTTATGCTAGAAAAAGAGAAACTTGAACCGAAGAAAGTCAAACGATATCAGAAAAAAGTTTTTAGGTGCACCGTACATTAACCCCAACCTACCAAATCAGTATGGATAACTGCACTTTTCTTTCCTTTTGAGATGTACGGAGAAGTAACATAGGAAGACTACCAAGCTTAGTTTTTTAATAAGATAATGAAATTCCAATCAAAGCTCGTGATTTCCGTCTGGATATTCAAGGTTATTGAAACCGGATCAAAACACATGCATTTTCCATAAATCTCTGAGTGTCAGCAAAGAGTATTTTTAAATCATTCCCCTTCCTCGTGTTACAGTCGGCTGATTTGTCTGGGTTCCTGACAAGCCAGCTGCCTTTCCTGTAAGCTCCTGTCAGCTGTAAGAATGTTGTGCGTCTGTGGATATTTTATGCTTGAAAGGCAAGTGGGTGTATTAAACACACATTAAACAAAGGTGTCATGCTTTCTTGATTCTGCACCACCTGTTTCTGCCAGTCTCGAATCTCCTTTCCAGGCACGCTGCACATTATGTGTGGGTCATGAAGCGATAACATGGGAAGCGCCATCGAGTTAACTGACGAAACCAAAATTATTCATATTACAGAAAACAGCCATTACAGTGACGATTAAATGACTTCGGTACCTATCAATCTTTTAGTTCAATAAGAAATTTTAAAATCCCAAATGATTACAGTTATAGTACAAATGCAAACGATTGCAATTGCGAAAGGAAAAGGAACTGTTGCATCTGACCAAGCCAAACGACTCGGCCAATCCCCGCCTAGTCATACTTATCCTTCCCCCTCCGTCCACAGCCAGTGATTTGCGCCCCGTATGGAGGGATTAGTCAGCCGCCCGTCTGACTAATGCCGGGACTGCCCTCTGTCTGTGCCGCTATCCCTAGCTTTGAGTGTGAGAGAGAGAGAGAGAGAGAGAGAGAGAGAGAGAGAGAGAGAGAGAGAGAGAGAGAGAGAGAGAGAGAGAGAGAGAGAGAGAGAGAGAGAGAGAGAGTGTGTGTGTGTGTGTGTGAAAGTACATCTCTGTCTGTCTGTCTGTCTGTCTCACTGTCTGTCTGTCTGTCTGTCTGTCTGTCTTTCTGCCTGTTAGCCCGTCGAGCTGTCTGCTCCCCAGTCATTTTCTTTTCCCCTACAAGTCAGTACATATACATCTAAATACTTCATGGCTTTCGAAGTGAAAAGCTCAAAAGTGTAAAACTGTATAGTCATATCACCATGATAAATATAGCCATTTGTTATCAATCACATGTCATTATCATCATTATCACTATTATCATAATTATTGTTGCTAGTAGTACTAGTAGTAGCTGTAGTAGACAGCGACAGAAGGTAGAGGTTACATAGGAAGCAAGAACCTCAAACTCGCTAACATACCTCAAGACTCGGGCTTTTAGTCTTCACAAACAGGAATTTACTGATACCACAGGCCTTCTGTAAGGCTGGACAATGGGAGGTTTACCAAGCCGGTGTTCCTGTGGTTCTCCCCTTGACGTTGCTCAACCCATGAGGCGCGAGAAGGAAGGCTTTGTATCTGCCATGATGAAGTACGAGATGCAAAGGAAATTCGTCGTAACGTTACGGCTAACTCATCCCCTGGGTGCTTGAGGACTTTGGACGTGAAGGCCGAGAGCCTTCTTCGACGTCCGAGTCTTAAAGACCTTGTGGCTCCATGGTCACCTGCAGCGACTCGTAACCATAATGAAGATGGGAAAAGTAAGGCCCATTCATCAGAAGGAATCTGAAAGATAATTCATAGGGTTTTCGCACATTCGGTCTTTACAGCTTCGGGGGAAATAAACCCTGAGGCCAAATCTTCCCATGCAACAACATCAACAAGGAGCGATTTAGTTGTTTGTCGCCTG
>NW_028234426.1:19623390-19625890 GCF_977035675.1 Penaeus japonicus | reverse complement strand
GCATGAGTCAAATCGTGACGTCATTCATGCCGGCGGAAACAAGTAAGTCCTCCTCCTCCTCCTCCTCTTCCTGGCCTTCCCTCCCTTCCTCCTTCTCTTGTTTCTCTTGCCTTGTAACCTCATGACATTCACAGCTCCCTCCTCTCCCTCTCGCCTCCCCCGCTCCGCTGCAATGCCTCTTCACTGGTGCTAATGAGAGTAAGTAATGAAGTAATTGGCCGAGGCAGCGAGAGAGGCGGGTTGGCTAAGCGACCCTGCAAGTGTTTACTTTATTGTTATGAAGCAGGCAACCACTCGACCGCCCGCTCACTACCTAGCCGCTCATGTTGAAGCTGCTGCTTGTACAAGAGGAACTGTGCTTTCTGAAGTTGCACAATAGGATCTGTCTCCATTTCTTCCAGTTTCTAAAGATATCGTCGCTGTTGATCTGTTGTTATAGCTGCCGTTGCCGTGGCAGCCAATCCTCTGGTGTCGCCTCTCCCAAGACGTTGCTGAGGGATGCAGCTGGCGTAACCTTGATGCAGCAGCAAAGTGCAAGCTACCCGGCCATGGGCACCCAATCCTGGCCCCGCTCGCATGGCCGCGTGTGTGATAGCGCGGGGGAGAGAGAAGCTGCCGCGACAACACACTACATCCGATCACCCGCTTCGCTCAGCACAAAATGTTCTTTGAGACGCGACTCACCCCCCCTGCCCCCTTCATAAAAAAAACGAACAATGATGAGAACACAATCGCCTTTTCGCTCTTTCATCGCGTCCTCCGAGACCCATCGTTCAAGCACCTTTGAATGGTCTATTTCCGGAGAGCGAAAGGCGTTATCGGAACCTCCTCCAAGTGCATCAACACACGTGAGAGCCTTGGTGTGTAAGGTGAAGCGGCCAGAAGAACCGTGTATGTACGTATGAATGTGTGTGTGTGTGTGTGTGTGCCAGCGTGTAAGAGCTCTACCATTCTTGTCAGGGAGCCGCCGGCAACGAGCATGGCCGTCCTGATCCTCCATCCCCTCCCCCTGTAGCCCCTCCCACCTCCCTCAAGCCCCTCCCCCCGAGCCGCCCCCTGGAGTTGGTTCGTCAGTTGTGCTCGCGACCCCGTGGTGTGTGGACAGTGTGCACCGGCTCTTCCCCGCCTTGCCTCCTCTTCCCGGGCCACCTTCGCTCCTCGACCCTCTTAAAAGCCCCCGTGCGACAACTGCAGGAAAAAGACGCCCTTGCGGTGAGATATGTAAGTACCCGAGGCAGCCTTTGTGAGTGCGTGTTCGTGCGACAGGATTCGTGCAAGGAATTCTAAATAATTAATAAAAATGGCGAAAGACCCTAATGCCGAAATAATCGAAATACAAGGAAATAAGATTCCAATAACCGGCTTACACACACTTGTACTTCAGAGAATAAATATGGAAAACTAGAGAGAGAGAGAGAGAGAGAGAGAGAGAGAGAGAGAGAGAGAGAGAGAGAGAGAGAGAGAGAGAGAGAGAGTAAATGGGGAGGGGGGTGAAGAGATGAAAAGAGAGAGGAGACAGACACAGCAAGAAGGCGAGAACATGGGAGCTGGTGCGAACAGCGTGGCCATACCGACCCCCCCCCTGCCCCAATACCCAGGCGTGCCCAGGTGTACCCATAATTACTTATTCCTCCTGACCACCTACGGCCGTGCCCATTCCTCTTTTTAAGGGGAAGGCGAGGAAAGAACAAGGAGAGACGAAGAAGAAAGGGAGGAAACGGAGAAAGGGATGAACTGGGCACTATTGTTTTCGAAGAGTGAATGAGAGTGAGAGCGGGAGACAAGGTTATTGGAAAGAGTGAAGAGTGACGCTGAAGTGAAGACAGGGACATGCTGCCGTGAGTGTCTCGAAGATGCGCATGTTCATGAGGGTTTTACCTCGTCCTCACACAGTCACAGGCCATTTCCGGCTGGGCTCCTGTCTCGTGCTAAGGCAATGATGTTAGTTCGGCGAATGGGCGGCGGGCGGTGAATCACCCGAAATCCTGCCAATCCTCATCCTCACACCTCAATACAGATACTGGCCACGCTCTGATCAAAGAATAAACGTAGAGAAAAAAAATATATGTAACAGAAGAAAACTACGGAATCATTGCCTATTTTTACTTCCAAGTATCGGTTACGTCCTTCATGCCCTCGTCTCTTGACTTTGGGAAGATTCGAGACTTTGAAAGGTTCTTAGTCATACACTCGTATAAATGTGTTCAATGTGTAACCCGCCACGCGATCAGGTGTACCTCGATGCTCGGGTGCAAGTCTGATACTCAGAAGTCACGTCCCAAGGCGATTTATTATCAAACGGTTTTTTTTATTGGTAATTCGATTTGGCATCATTAACCTTGTATGATTGTGCAACTATACCCCATCAGTCACGTGTTTCCTCAATGGTGTTATTTTTTGTTAGGGTTTGGATTTTAAGCATTGGTGTAGGTACAAAGAAGGGTTAAAGGGAGGGGCAACAGAATGAAGTTTATGCTTCCTTCCCCTCTTTCCCCCTTCC
>NW_028234426.1:19613390-19615890 GCF_977035675.1 Penaeus japonicus | reverse complement strand
CACGACCCTACCCAAACGCTCTACGTAAAAAATGATGCACTCATCCTTAAAACACGAATGGACACAAACACACATGCAAGAAATGACGCGCTTATACAAGCATGGACCCAGAAAAATAAGATACATACACGGCCGCTAATTTCGTAAATCCAGCGAGGGACCCCGACGCACCGACGCATCAAGTAGACCTACCGAATACCCCATTGTCTTCGATCACGCTAGTCACCAGATCTCGCTGTCGGATGAGGTCATACATGCACTGCCTCTTATTGCCACGTCATGCACTCCGATTATAGCTTTTAAGAGGCATGTGCATGTGTTTCCTTTGGGTGGCGCCTTTCTCCCAAAAGGAGTGAGACAAAAGAGGCAGCATCCTGTCCTTGTTCGCAGTGACGCATTCCCGCCGCAGCCCTTCCCCGCCTCCCTGCCATCGCGAGGAGGTCACGGGTCACGTGAGCGACGTGCTTGCGACGGCGCTCTCCCTCCGCATTGCCTGGGTCGCGTCACAGGTTCAAAGCGACGCGGACTTCCGCAAACCGCCGTTCTGGCGAGTGACGATGAGTAATCTGTCATGCAAAACCACCCAAGATTCCTTTAGAGTGCACCACCTCCATCATTATGCTTCAAGGGACATTCTTTGGTTTATTACTTGATTAGGCAAACCCATCGCATCGCTTATTACCTGACTAAGCACACCCATTCCGTCCCATTACCTCATTTAGCTGGCAAATTCCACCGCTCGTTAACTCATTCATCAGGCGCATTCCCTGGTTTACTACCTCGCTAAAGAAAATCCTCCCTATTATTCTTTGCCTCCATAAAGCCAAACCCATTCCCCATTCATCTTCCCATTAAGCAGTCCCATTCCTCTGCTAATTACCCCATTTGGCAGACGCATTCCATCAGTTATTACCACACCCCAGCACCGCCATTCACCAGCCTCTGCCTGGACTCGGGTTCCTCACATACCGACTATCATGGGAGGCTTATGGAGCTAGCGATGAGGCCATAATACTCATTTGCAGGCGCATATCCACCCTTAATCACAAGGAGAATGACGAGATTCCGATAGTGATTCGGCCTCCAAGGCAACGTCCATGGCCACCTTCAAATAAATGAGCCGAAAGTACAAGATGAAAGGGTATAGGGAAAGGAAGGAAATAAAGGCCACGTAGAAGGGCGAGGCAGAGGATCTGAAGGTGGTGGTGTCCGTGGAAGGGACGAAGGGAAGGTCTGGCAGCGAGAGAGGACGAGAGAGAGGGGTAGCGTTCGAGATGCCCTTAATGACTGATACTAATAGCGGGCCGGGCGATGCATCCATCACCGGCGAGCACACCTGAATGGGGCGCTATTGTTCCCCTCCCTCCCTTCTATGCCCCATGACCCCGTCCTTCCCCTCCCCCCTCCATTCATCCCTTCCTCCCTGCCCCCCCCCCCTGCTTCCACTGAGCGATTCTTCTCCATTTTGGCGGTGCAATATATTACGGCGTCCCAAGGGAGGCGGCCAATTAAAATACCTGGCCACGCTCTCCGCCTCCTTCTTTCCCTCCTTCTCTTATTCCTCTTCCTCATCCGCCGCCGCCGCCGCCTCCTCCTCCTACTCCTTTCACCTCCATCTCTTTTACTTGCACCTCCACCACCACCACCTCCACTACCACAACTACCACTACCTCTACCTCCACTGCCACAACTACCTCCACCTCTACCTCCACTACTACTACTACCCCCCCACCCCGATGCCGGTCTCCGCCCTTCCCCTTTCCGATACCCGCTTGTCCGCTCATCAGCCTTCTCTTCCTTTTCCTCTTCGGTATATGTACTCTCTGTAATGCTTTTTTAAAACTCTTGTGTGCGGGTGTGAAGGCGTCTATGCTTGTATATGTGGGGATAAGCTGGTAAATAAAATTAGAGGGGGTGGGGGAATAGCAAAAGCTAATGTCCAAATAACAATAATAATAACTATAATAGTAATAGTGATGATCATGATGATGACAATAGAAAAAATATAACGATAATAGCAATAATAATAGTGATTATTATGGTGATTACCATCACAACAATAAGAACAAGAACAAAGACAACAATAACAATATATGAACGTAAATGTAAGAGGGAAAAACATACAAACAAACATCAGAGATATAACAACAGTGTTCAAGTGAGACAATGAGCACAAAAAGCGGCGACAAAAAGCACTGAAACAAAAGAACAAGCGAAGAGAGGGGAAGCGTGGCAGCCCTCGTGTTTGAGAGAGAATGAGAATCGTGGGACAATGCAAGGACGAGAGGAGGGGGAAGGGGGAGGGCGAGGGGCGAGGGGAGAGTGAGGGATGAATGGGGGGAGGAGGAGACGCCGAAGGGGTGAAGGGTCTCCATGATAATCCCGGAGGATGTAACAAGCAACGCAAACATGTGGTGGAGGCTCTGACACCAAACACTGACCGCGACCTTTCTCTCCATGCTATTGTACTGCTTGGGCCCTTTGCCTGCCTCCCTGCTTG
>NW_028234426.1:19590890-19600890 GCF_977035675.1 Penaeus japonicus | reverse complement strand
GCCCTGGGTACACTCTATGACAAAACTGAATTATTTACTTCAGTAGACAAAGCCACAGCCTCCATGCTGCCACTCCCGTCACCTGCTCAAAGCCCTCGCCCGCCCGAGCCATTCTCGCTCCCTGGAAACATATTCAGATGCCTCCACCTTGTTTCCCTATAATTAAAGGATATTACACTAACATGTGGGCTGCCTCCATGCAGTGTTGCACTGCGAGATACTATTCAAATATCGAAGTAAACATTGCAGATCCAAGATATTCATCGAAAGCTACCCAATGCTGCAACAACTTGTACTGAAATTTACTTCAGAATGAATTCATCTGATTTTCGTGTAACTCAGTTGCTCATATAGTGTGGTTATCATAAACTAATGAAAAAATATAGTGAACGAACTGACTTGGATTGTCAAGTGTCCCGCATGTGGTAATGTCTTAGTCTCTCGTATATTAAATATCTGCCCCTATATTTGGCAATCCCGAGGGAGGTCAGCATGATAAATATCCTCATTTAACCTCTTAAAAGAATAATAGGATTGTTTTTGTGTGCATTTAGCGTTCTATTGTTTCTATTAGCTTTAATCTTTTGAATTATTCTATGATCTCCACTCTAGGATTATAAAAACCGATTTCATATTCTCCTCTGCATTTGACACCTCTAAATTTTAGCCACAGAAAGCTAATGCAGTGATATGTAGTCGTAGTTTTAAAAAGCCAAAGCGGAGATGCACTTTTGCACAAAATTGACTAACCTAAACGGGACGATGAACGTTTTCAATCTAGGAGAGCAGGAAACTATTGGTGGCATACATCTTTTACCAAACATTTTCGTTGTCTATGTTCTACATAACCTTACATAACAATAAAGACATGCCTCCTTCCATTTCTGGAAGTTTTCACGAAGCTCCTCGACTTCCTCCGACTTGACAAAGCTCGCGTCCACGTCCATCACGTTGATGTCGCCGTCTGGTTCTTTTCGTGGCGGTCGTCTTCGAGTGACATTTTTTTTTACATTACTACTTACTTTTATTTTGCTGTAGAAATGTAATCATGATCCTAATCTTTTCTTCAATTTCGATGTCAATTTGTAATATATGACTATTGCTTGAACTGGTAAACAAACGTTTATCATGGTGTCGTGAGGATATATTATAACTGAATATTTCTGTAAAAAAAAGTTGTATAGAATGGATATACTTATCTAAATGGCAAATACACAAAATATAACGTTTGAATAATACTTTATATGGCACTTATATTTTATATTTGGTGATTGCGGAAGGCTGCCGGCATTTGTTTATTTGTTTACATGGATCAGCTGATGGAGATAGTACACGCGGATGCTACTTTGTCGCTGTTACTCTACAGTAGATACGTGGCCAGATAAACATATATAGGGAGAGATATTTTGGGTAAGATGTAATGTCTTTAAATGTGGAACCATAGCCATCATTGTGAGAGTTAATTAATTAGTAAGTTACACCAGAAAAAAAATAAAAATTAAGTGTTAATAATGGTCCCACATGTTGATGGTTGACTCAAAAACTGAAGCACCTCGTGTTATTTAGTCATCTGGGTACAAAGTGAAATATATGTAGCTGCATCAATTAAGGTGCGACAGGTGCTTGGGTATGGCAGTGATACTCTCACTTATCTAATTATACTAGATAACCTTATTTTTGTGTTTTTTTATTTTTTTATTTTTTTATTTTTTATTTATTTTGTTTTGTAATCCAGATTGGTAGAGTTATTGGCACTGAATTTAAGGCATTTGTAGGGATTGTAATTAAAACAGAAATCAAACCTGAAGTAATCCCTCACATTATTTTGAGTAATTTATATTATACTGAAAATTGTAAAGAAGGTGATTCACATTAACATTCCAGGGTGCATTTCCTACACCCATGCTCAGAGATCTTTGGCATAGACCTAGCCTTTTGTTTAGACAGGTTTTGACATCCCAGGACAAGAAAATGGGTCCTTTGCCTTATGTTTAGAGTAGCTCAAGGTTTAGCATATCTCCGTCATAATTTGTTTTTGTGGCATGCACCTAGGCTTATAATCAAGAGAAACATTATATACTAACATTTTATCTCTTAAGTATATTTATGTATTTACATTCATTTGATAGGAAGAGAGTAATTAAATATATATATTTCTTTTCTTATAGTAGCAACCCAAGAATTTCGTTGTATATCAGAAATTCATAGTGAATTAGAAACGTGATGTTGAGATGATTTTTGTTTTTATTTTTTACTGTTTCTATTGTTATTGATACCATTCATGTTATCTTTATTATCATTATTGTGTTTTTTATTTTTGTTTTTATTTTGTTGTATTTTTTTTTTAACCTCTTCTTTTTTTCATCATCATAATCACCAGCATCATCATCATTGGTATTATTATTATTATTTTGATTTAGTTTATTTTTCTTACTACAATTATTGGCGTCTTGCTCCTCTCAGAATGATTATTACTATTGTAATCAGCCTGTTTTTATTCTCTTGTGTTGTGTTCCTACTTCTCCTGTTCCATTTCATCCTTATCCTTTGTCTATTTGAGCTCCTATTTCCTTTTTCTTTCCTTCTTTTTCTGCACTTCAACCAAAATTTATATAGAATAATAAACTTATATTTATAATAATATACATTTTTCTTTCAACTGAAGATGACCTTGTGCTATTATTATTCCCAAGTCAAAGAACAATAGGTGGTCTTTGCATGACAATGAACACGGAATGAAATAAGAGTCATAAAGGAAGGTAACCATGCAGTGCAAGAGATTACCGATACAGATGTGTTATTGAATTTCCCTGGGACTTTTATAAAAGAGAGGAAATATAGGGACAACAATTGATTTTTTTTTCTGCATTGATCCATACTTATAGATGGCTTGATTTCAAAGAAGACTGTATTATTCTATTGAATTCTGCAGATTTCCTCAGAATGTTTAACAACAAACACTGTTACCAAATGATCATATATGTTATTGTTATCACTAACATCTTATATCTACGTTTTCTTTTCCTCTTCCACAGCATTATCCTTATTTTCTGTTTCACCATAACTGTTATTCATCATAATGACTCTCCTCCTCCTTTTCTTCCTCTTCTTCTTCTTCTTCTTCTTCTTCTTCTTCTTCTCCTCCTCCTCCTCCTCCTCCTCCTCCTCCTCCTCCTCCTCCTCCTCCTCCTCCTCCTCCTCCTCCTCCTCTTTCTTTCCATTTTCATATTCATTATGCTTTTTCTTTGTCTCCTTCTATGTCATGTGTCAATAATCAGAGGAAGTGACAATCTAAAACATCTCTTATATTTGAGTGTAATGTACTCCCACAGAATCATGTTCTTACAATGAGCTCTTGTATGAATGAATGTGGGTGGATATGGGTGTGGGATGGTAAATAGATGTATGTATGAGTGCATGTTTAACAGAGGGTGAGAAAGAGTGGGAAGAGGATATATTGTAGCTTGTATGCTTCCTCTCTCACAGATTAGTGTAAGGTTTCATGATCCATTTTAGGGCAATCACTGTTGATAAACACAAGCTATATTTAGAAAATAAGATTTTATTAGCTTGTGGTGATTATGGATGGTGGAGGAAAAAAAAAGAAAAGAAAAAAAAACATCTGGAAAATCTTAGCCTAGAATTTATTTCCCAGTAATATGACATTGAAATTTTCTTGAAACTTATTATCTTTTTTATATAGGTAACACTGATTCCACAAAGTCCTGGAAAGTCTCTTGTAATGCTAAGGTGCTCAAGGTATATCATTTTATTAGCTGACAAATACACATTTTTAATTGTGCAATTTATTATTGCAGGTGGAGTATGGATCTGAAGGGAGCGCAGGAGGCTTTCCTGGCGGTGCTGCAGCAGATCCCTCAGCCAGAGACCCGCAAAGCTTTCCTTGCATGGGTAGATGACACCTGGATCAGAGGAGGTAAGGGAGAGAGTCACATTTGGTGACGGTGGTATTACTGGTGACAAACTGGATATTACTTTGTTGTTATCTGCTTAGAAGTAGGTTAGTCTCATTTTTGAAAGAATTGTTTATTTCATTGTGACATTTTAAACATATCTCATATCTAAAGATTGCCATATAGTTTGTTTGAATTTACATTCCTGTTGATATATGTAATATGTGATGATATTTAATCAAGGAAAGACTTATCTGCTATGAGAACTTATCATAGGAGAGATCATACTGTGAGTCACCACAGCTATTCATTAATACATATCCTTTTCTGACACTTAAAATTAATATTATTTTGCAGTGCCACCAACACTGATGGTATGCCCACCACCATGTCCACCTCCACCTTTAGTACCTGGCTGCACCTCAGACTACAGCAGTGGGGATGCCAAGCTTAGAAAAATTGCTGATGATCTGCGAGAAATTATGCCACTGAATGCAATTCTTCCAACTGAGCAAATTACTTTTCCATCTGTAGGAGAGGTAGTGCTCGGTTTTATATTTTTTATTGTATATTTTATCTCTGCTAGAAAATGTGGAATTGAGATTATATATTATACTATTTTTGAAACATTACTTTTGTGCAGTGTGAGGAATTATATGATCTTAAGAATTGTTGATTATTTCTGTGTCAAAGATTATGAAAAAAATTGAAAACCAAAGTAGTAGGAGCAAGTATCAGATATCATAAGTTTTATGAATTTCCCCTCAGAATGCAGACTGTGACCCATCACATACATTGCATGTAGATGCATTTCTTTATGATGAAGATATGGTTGATGAGCTGTGTGACACAGGAGAATTGGCTCGCAACTACTGTGTTGACTGTTCTTCACATAACACCCAGCCAATCAGTAAGTGGTCTTCAGAGGAAGCATGAGGAAACATATATTGTGAAATAAGGAGGCTTCAGTCATAGCAAGTTATTATCATATGTAAGCATAATCAAATAAATAATTCATAAAGTCATCCTTACTTTTATTTTATTTCAGCATACATCAGCCATTCAGCTTCACGAGAGAGACTAGCCTACATTTTCCGTGCATTGCTCCCACCTATACCTGAGGACACCATTTTACTTGATATAGGTTCAAGATTAGGGGCAGTTTTGTATGGGGTAAGTGGATCTTATACTTAACTTATACATTTTGGTTAAGATAAGCTCTTCCTTCCATTTTTTTCTCCTTCTCTCTATATTGTGAAATGGTATGAAGGTATTTGAAGATGTTATTATATTGTATGTGTTAGTTACTCATAAGGTTATTTGTTCCCCAGGCATATATATATAGCAAATGCCGAAGAATAGTGGGTGTAGAAATTAATCAAGATTTATGTCAAGTTCAGCAAACAATTATCAACAAATATCAATTCCAGGTAAGGAAAACAATGAAAATTAACACTTGTTATGATTATACTTTGTTTGTAAATAAGCAGAATTGATAGATATACGACCTGAAAAAGTGAATTTTTAAGATTTATTTATATTTTTTTTATTATATTTTTTGTTTAAAAAGTCAGATGTTATGTTGTTTTACCTAATCATTTAACTATTTTCGAGAACCAGTTTCATTATATTTAGATGTTTACTTATATTAAATATATATTTTGAAAGTTTCCTGCATTTCTTACTGTAGCTGGAACTATACTTATAGCAGCTAATTGTTTTCTGTTTTTTTTTTTTCTAGGATCGTGTACAAGTTGTAGGTGGTGACATACAAGAGCAAGCAGAAATTGTACGTGCCGCAGACATCATAGTTCTCAATAATGTATTTGAGTTCTTCATGCCTCCTGGTGTTCAGGCTCGCATCTGGGCTTTCTTACGGAGTAATATCAAGAAAGGATGTTTGCTGGTCACCATTCCCTCCCTAGAAGACTCTCTGCAATATATCGATGTATGTTACGTTTGATATCCTATAGAAATCGTTGTGACTAAACTCTACCAAAGTGAACATTTCATATTTACTCTTAAAATAACACAAATATTTTCAAGTACATGAGTTGAAATTGTCATATGATATGAAGTGAAATTTTAGTAGTTTTCAGTGTATCACTTGTGCTTGTAAATTAACAAAAGGTCATACCAAGAAAACCCTGTAAGATATATGTTACATCTCCTATCTGCTATTCAGTGAGAGGTACAAGACATCTCATAGTTTAGGTCTTCTCAAAATCCTTGCATCTACTGTTACATACTCTGGTGGAAAGCTTTAGTATTTAGAATAATGACTTTTTACTTGTGCTATATATCTTTTGAATATGTTTATCTAATCTGTTGAATATTTTAAGGTTTAAAGTGGAATCCTTATCAGATTTTTACTTGATATCCCTTTGAATCATTAACAATGTTGAGTAATCTGTTAGAATGACTTGCAGAGTGCTAATCCTTTAGTCACTAAGGTTCTATTTATGATATGCAAATAAGACTGTTTGATTTCTTCTAATAGTAAAAAGAGCATGTTACATATAAGATTAATGTAGAAGACCAGCTCCAAGATATGGGTGTGGTTACATCAAGGTTTTACTTTCCATGTTACAAAATTAAAGATGTTTTATTATCTTCATTGCTAATCAATTCACTATCATGCATTATCACAGACTTATACCTTTAAATTATCTTTACCTTGAAGTGTTAATATTAGCATTTTTCTTTTAAGAATTATCTCCCTATCTTCCTTATGTCTTATTCTCGTCCTCATCCTTTTTACATCAGAAATTAAGAATTATTTTTCCTACACTCTTTTTAGATGTAATGTGTTTGGTAAATGCTCTATTCCTATGTACATATATTTTTTCATTGCAGTGTGGCTTCCGTGTTCAAGAATGGGCCCGAGAGCTTCCGCCACATGATCCCAACATCACAGCACCCTTTGACTTCCAGAGTGAAACTTCCGAGGTGAAGCTCTATCAAACCATTTAAGTTATAGGAGTGTCCTGAAGTGTCTTGACCTGAAACTATGTCTTTGAGGATTGCAAAGAATATATTTTAAGTATATTGGTGAAGTATGTTTCATGCTACAAGAGTGAAAGACTTATTAGTCATAATTTTAGTGTTTTTTCCCAATATCAGAAAAAAGCTCCTTTCATTAGGAATGTTTGTTGGAAGTCATTTTAGCAAGGGCGCAACCACCAAGTATTTCCCAGAACTGCTTTGCATTTAAATGCTATGAACAGAAACCAGTCTGGACAGTGTTTGGGAATGAAATATATTCAGATACAAATATTCTGACTGTATCCCTTTTGCCAAAGACTTGAGCATTTTGGATGTTCATTGTTTTGTGATGTCATCAAAGTGTAGAAGACTTCTTTTGTTTATGTACTGTTTTAAGTACATAACTTATGTATATAGTATGAAAAGAGTGCCATGCCATGTTTTTTTATGCCTTCTCATTTTTGTTGTTAGGAATGAGGTTTACAGTGTGTAAGACTGCAGTATCCTTTTGTTTCAGACAATATTATGTGATTGTCATTCCTGTCAGATTGCCCATTAAAAGATGTACTTGTTAAGAAAGAATATGGTCTAGAATCGTATGTCAATAAGATTAAGTTGTTATTTATTTTTATACCATAAGGCATATAGAGATCAGACAGATATTTTTTCTGCTGTTTGTGCTTTGGTATCTGATGCTACTAGCTGACTTAAATAGATCAATAATATAAATAATGAATGTAAAGATTCCATATCTGGCTTCCATAACTATATGTGCCTTCAAACCCTGTGAATGAACACAGGTTGTTGACCCAAAGTTGCACACTATACAGAGTTTGTGCTAACCATGAAAGACATAGTCCATATCCACAGTATCTCTTTCTACTTTAATGTGAAGAGGGACTCCTGAAGAAAAAAAAAAATGGCTGGGAAGGAAAATGAGACGATACCTGCTGTCTTTATCGTACCGTACACCTCACACTTTTGAATCAGAGAAACGTACTCCAACCCACATTGGATAGGAATGTCCTCGCAAACAATTTATAGGAGAACTGATCGTCACACTTGTCTCTCTTGGAAACATGGGCTTCCTACAGCCTGGGTGCGATGTTCTTCCTGATAGTTTAACATTTTTCCCCCTATCTTTTTAGTTCCGTTGGTGACACATGCGGAAATTATCATTAGAAATATGAAGTTATAGTCTTAGTCCCATTCCTGTTTAGTTATTAGCATACCTTTCTCACCCTTCCAATATTCCCTTTCTTCTTCCTTCTCTTGATTTCTTTCTTCTTTTCCCTTTCTTGCTATTCTTCTTCTCTGTCTTTGTCTCTTCTTCCTCCCTCCTCCTCCTTCCTCCTCCTTCCTCCTCCTCCCTCCTCCTCCTTCCTCCTCCTTCCTCCTCCTCCTCCTCCTCCTCCTCCTCCTCCTCCTCCTCCTCCTCCTCCATCCAAGATCTTGATCCTCCTCCTCCTCCTCCTCCCCCCCCTCCCTCTCCTCCTGCCTCCTCCTCCTCCCTCCTTCTCCTCCTCCTTATCCTCCTTCTCCTCTTCCCTCCTTCTCCTCCTGCTTCCTTCTCCTCTCCTCCTCCCTCCTTCACCTCCTCCCTCCTTCTCCTCCTCCTGATCCTACTCCTCAGTAAGTTGATGTTTAGGCACTTTTCTCTTGTTGTTGCGATAATAAGTCATTTATTATCTAAATGTTGACATGAAATGCAAGAAAATATAGGACATGTAAAATGTTGAAACTTTTTTCAAAAAATATTTATCTAACATAGTAATTTTTTTAATGTAATTTAAATACCAGTTATGGTAAAATTCTGATATTTACTTATTATATGTGAATTCTGCATTGATTGATTTATGTGAAGTAGGAAGTGGCACTAAATGATAATGTGCCTTGTATTTTTTTTTCTTTCTTTTTCAAAGGGCATTTGATAACTATAAACATTTTTTCATGCTTAGTCAGTGGATACTCATGACTGACATCGATAACAGTGATGTTTGTCACTGTTTGAAATAGATTATGATTTTGTAGATGGCCATGGTGCTAATAGCAGACTCAGTTGTTGGAGAACAATTCTACTTTTCTGCAAACCCTTTGTACAAAGCAAAACAGAGTGTCCATAAGTGCCCTCCAGTGCCAGGTCAGGGTATCCAACCTTCCAAAGTATACTGACCAGGAGAATATGTACAGTTTTTGCAAGAGCCAGTTCTCTCTCTGGTAAATAGAAGCCAACACTATATAAGAAAGGTGATTCATTGAGGATGGTTTTATTATGTGGATTTTCAGTTCATTGTTTTAACAAGGGATGGATTTTACTGTCACATCCTTGTGAGTGATAGTTGACAGCATAGATGATATCCATTATATCAAACATTTCCTTAATGAAAAATGTCAGCATAAACCTAATATGTGATGTGGTTTGGCCTATGAGTCCTTTACAATCTCATAAGTGCTAAAAACAAAAGCTACTAAAACTCCCTTTTTTGTAAGTATTGCTTATGTTGACAGCAATTCATTTTTTTCATACCATTGCATTGTACGGAACATTCAGTGATATTTCATTTCAAATTACATATACTGTATGTATGTAGTGTGTCTGTATGAATGTATGATCAAGGTAAAGAGATCTTTCAAAGGAACACCTCATGGACTCATTTCCATGATCTAGAATGAAAATCAAGTACTTATTGGCATATATTTTTACTACATTTGTATCAAGTAATCATTGAAAATCTTCTGAACCTGTATGTAAAGTGTAATGTTTCTAAGTAACTGAATTCAGATGTTGTTTTTACAAAAGATGAAAAATAAAACTGCTTTCGATTTTGTACCTTTTTTTTACACACATATCCTCATGTTGCATCAACACAGGATGTGGAGAATTTCAGCATCTAAGTAGAGAAATAAATTTAAAAAAAACTGATGAAAAGTGTTGACCAGAAATGTCTTTAAGTAATAAACGTTTCTTGTATTAGTTTCTTGCTGTCAGTCTTCCTCTAACAGTTATAATGCTATTCCTTTTCCTGCAGTTTGAAATGCATAATCATTAATTGTATCAGGATATTCTTGATATTTTTATTTATTTCTGGATACTGATTTGA
>NW_028234426.1:19555890-19558390 GCF_977035675.1 Penaeus japonicus | reverse complement strand
TACTATAGACCTCAGTCGCAATGGAATTATTGGTGGGAGGACAAGATCCAATAAAATATGTGGTTATCTTGCTTCAGATGTTAAGAATAAATATGGAAGGGAGGATCACAAGTAAAAATTATATAATAGGATATAGCTTACATAATCTCTATACTATGTGTGTATTCATAATGTTTCAAAGTACAGAGAAAAAGATTAAACAGGAAACTACATGACTAGTGTCACTGAGAACACAGTGAATTCCCAAATTTATAATGCATATTATCTGGATCATAGCAAGCTTACTGGAATGGGTTTCCTGTTCTTTATTGGTGATATAATACCATTAATGAATGATAAATGATTATATATTTTGGAAAGCTCAAAACCTGATGACAAAACCATTACATTAATATGATCATAAAAATCAAACTGGATAATGTTATGAAGAAAAATGCCCTCACATTGTAGTGGTCCTCATGGAATTCAATACTGACCGCCCTGCCCATCAGCACATGCCAGAGATACATGACAGAAAGTTTCCTTTCAGTACTTGTGTTACTGGCATCTACAGTTTTATTAGTAGTTCAATTGAAATGAAAAAAATGAATCTTAATTACTTTAGTGTATCACAAATGAAATGTATGGAATGGGTTCTAAGGTTATTCAGATTCACTGCAGTTATATTTAAAATTCTCATGGTTTGATTAGTTGGAAGTTAGTCTTGAATCTTTTAATTTTTTACTGATACAGAGACCTGTTTTGACAGTATTTATTTTGCATGTTAAAATCTGTAGAAGTGTAAAGAGTTTGATTCAGTCATTGAAAATATTGCAGAATATTTAGATAATAAATTGTCATCGTAATCCCGAGCTTATTGTGTGCACAATCACCATTATCCGTATATTTTTTTTCCAAATCGTGATAATGATTATTGTTGTTCATTATGTATTACCATTATTATTATCATCATGATTATCATCATTATGATGACATTATTATGATCTTTATTTTCATCCTTGTTATCATTATCATAATTGATCCTATTACAATTCTAATGAATTTTCACAATAATCTGTATTTAGATGTGTCTATATGGGGTCTAGAGAAGGTGTCTGCATAATAGATTCCATATGTACATGAATAGAGGAGGGTGAGAGGATTCCACAGGGACCAGATTTTAGGAAATTTAACATCATTAATATTTTTGTGTCTTTAGTTATTTTTTTAAATTGAAATTAATTATTTTTAATTTTTTTAAAATATCTTTTTTCTTTTTTATTATGACATTATGTTTATTAAGAGTGGTACTGATATTGATATTGTTGTCATTGTTATTACTGATATTATTGATGTGATTATGATATTGATAATTGCTTTTACTGTTGCTGTTTTTGTTATTGTCATCATTGTAACTATGATTATGATTATCATAATGATTGTCATTAAAAGTATCATTATGATGATAAAAATGATAATGGTAATTATTTTTATTATTGTTATTATTGTTATTATTGATATCATGATTATCATTATTGTTATTATCATTATTATTATCATTATTCTTATTCTTATTCTTATTATTGTTGTTGTTGTTATTGTTTTTATTATTGTTGTTGTTATTATTGTTATTATTATTATTATTATATTATTATTATTATTATCATCATTATTATTATTGTTATTATTGTTGTTGATATTATTATTATTATCATTATTATTATTATTGTCCTTGTTACTCTTCTTGTTATCGTTGTTATTATCATCGTTTTAATTAGTGTTATCATCAGTCATCAATCATCCTCATCCTTATCAACATCAACATCAACATCAACATCAACATCAACATCAACATCAACATCATCACCATCACCATCACCATCACCATCACCATCACCATCACCATCACCATCACCATCACCATTTACTATTGTTGTTACTGTTGATATTACTGTTATTGTTATAGTGATAATGATGATGATCAGTAATGGAACCTGTTAGAATCATAAATAAAAAAAATGTTTTTATGTAAAAGATTGGGAATTGCCATACTATGAAGATAGTTGCAAACTGGAGCAATGAAAGGCATTTATTCACATCTAACTATAACTTTTGATGTGCATATCTTTGAGAACCCCAGAGCAATAACTCCTATTATTACTCACCATTATTACAATTATCCCTGACAGTAGCAGATGAAAACCAACTGATATCCAAAGCACATCCCAATAATGGTGCCCCTCACCTCTGCCTCTAATGTTCCCAGAGCTATTTCTTTGGTGCCTCCCTTGTCATTCCATTAGTACCCCATCAGCAATTTTAATAGTTTCCCTTCAGCCTTCTAGTGATGCTCCTATAGGGCAATTCAGATTGGCAAATAACAATATGGGATACATTCTTTAGAGCCTGATGCAAGTTAGTTTGGTGAAATAATGTAAAGCGCATATAGAAATTTGCACTACCAATATGCCTTTTTTTTAACAAAAATTGAATTCTCTGTAATTTGTTAACTACAAGTAAG
>NW_028234426.1:19538390-19540890 GCF_977035675.1 Penaeus japonicus | reverse complement strand
TCATCAGCAATTTAGAGAAAAGGGAATGACTTGTGGGTGAGCTCCAATATTTCCTTGTGATTGCTCTGGTTCCTCTTCATATAACATTGTTGGTTTGTAAATCTGTATAGTTAATATTTTTAATTTCAAATAAGGGTTGCAGTGATTTGTATAATGTTATTGTTTGTTTTTTACTCTGCACTCAAAGCAACAGGAAAGTGACATTTTGCTTGAGCTTGAGCATTTTATTAAACTTTTGCAGTGCATATATTGTTCTTTATTCCACTTGCTCTCCATCTCCATCTCCATCTGTCTTTCCCTGTTCCTTTCTCGCTCTTTCTCCTTCTCATTCTTCTCATTCTTCTCCCTCTCCTTCTTTTCCTTCTCCCTCTCCTTCTTCTCATTCTTTTCCTTCTCCTTCTCCTTCTTTTCCTTCTTCTTCTTCTCCTTCTCCTTCTCCTTCTCCTTCTCCTTCTCCTTCTCCTCCTTCTCCTTCTCCTTCTCCTTCTCCTTCTTCTCCTTCTCTTTCTCTTTCTCTTTCTCTTTCTCTTTCTCCTTCTCCTTCTCCTTCTCCTTCTCCTTCTCCTTCTCCTTCTCCTTCTCCTTCTCCTTCTCCTTCTCCTTCTCCTTCTCCTTCTCCTTCTCCTTCTCCTTCTCCTTCTCCTTCTCCTTCTCCTTCTCCTTCTCCTTCTCCTTCTCCTTCTCCTTCTCCTTCTCCTTCTCCTTCTCCTCCTCCTCCTTCTCCTTCTCCTTCTCCTTCTCCTTCTCCTTCTCCTTCTCCTTCTCCTTCTCCTTCTCCTCCTTCTCCTTCTCCTTCTCCTTCTCCTCCTCCTCCTCCTCCTTCTCCTTCTTCTTCTTCTTCTTCTTCTTCTTCTTCTACTTCTTCTTCTCCTTCTTCTTTTCCTCCTCCTCCTCCTCTTCTTCTTCTTGTTCTCCTCCTCCTCCTTCTCCTTCTCCTTGTTTCTTCTATGCCCTGTCCCACATTCTATGTGAATATTTGGTATAGCTATTTAATGTTACGTTTTGTTTCACAATGCAATTTTTTTATGCATTAGCATAGTTTATGAAGAAATTTTATAAATTGCTTTATCATTCATGAGGAAAATATAGGTAGTGCTATCAACAGTAGTTTTCCATTCTTTGTGTAATATTTGAGATTTTATTATAAAGAACCATGAAAATCTTGCAAGGATTCTGCAGCAGATGAGTTGTCTTGTAATTATCAAAATTTAAAAGTATTTTATCAACAGATAAAGTGAGACAATATGTCTTGTAGGATATGTCCTTGGAAAAATTTGCCTCAAGAAGCTGCTTACTCTAGATGGTGAAGCATTTTGTGAAGGACTTTCCATTGCTCTCGTTTGAAAGCTGTGAATACCTTGATTTTAGGTGAACATGGTTGATATATTTGTTAGATACCACAGTAATATTTACTCATTTCTATTTTTGTTTTTATACCTTTTTTCCTGTAGTGACATATATATACTATTTTTTAAAAGAAACATTAAATGGACTTTATTGGAATTTGATGCATTTATTAGATCTGGAAGGACATGAATTTGATATATTTGGAGCTGAATTGTGATTCACAGAATTTTGCAAACTAAAAGACAAATACTTTTGGCTTATTCTTTTGATTGAAATTTAATAATAGGGTTGCAGCTGTCCCAATCATATTAAAAAGGAGTATTTTATTGGTAGAAGTTTGTCAAAATTATAGGGATTATAAGGAGATCATAGTGAATCTTTGTAAAAGAGGAAAATTATACTTTCCAAACTAAAACATTTTATGGTCATCTGCAAAAAAAAAAAAAAAAAAAAAAAAAGATCAGCTATTGGTTATTTTTCCTGATATTCAGTTCTTAAAAGGTTGAGATGTTAAATTTGTAAGTTTTCCCACTTTCCAAAGTGTAATGTCAGTGACACATCAATTCTGAAGCAGTAAAGAGAAAAGAAAATTGTTGTCTGTCAGCCATAATCATTATTGTAAAATTCAAACTGTGATTGAAAATAGACATCCTTAGTATAGTTTCCTGATGGGTCCTGTAGTTTCAATGTAACTTTAGAAGGTTAGTTCCTTTGTGTCACCTGATGACAAAGTGTTCCATGTTCCCAAGAAAACTTATTATATATATATATATTTTTCAGATGAAGCTAGCTGTAACTATTTTACTGTTACAAGGAAGGCTGTATAAACTTGCATTTATGTGCAAAGTGAAGTGCACATAATTCCATTTTATTGTTTTTACTTGCATGCAGGTGTTGTTCAATTCTGCTTATACAACTTGTTATGAATAGTGTTTGGTCATATGTCCACCCTTTTCATACTCTCTCTCTCTCTCTCTCTCTCTCTCTCTCTCTCTCTCTCTCTCTCTCTCTCTCTCTCTCTCTCTCTCTCTCTCTCTCTCTCTCTCTCTCTCTCTCTCTCTCTCTCTCTCTCTCTCTCCCCCCCCCCCTCCCCTCCCTCCTCCCTCACCCTCTCCCTGTCTCCTGTCTCTCTCTCTCTGTGTTACACACATGT
>NW_028234426.1:19523390-19525890 GCF_977035675.1 Penaeus japonicus | reverse complement strand
ACTCTTGCTTCTAAAGTAACTGCAGCCGAAGGATGTGCATGCAGAACTAGAAGAGGACGATGACTCAAACAATGCCGTGTCTATAAATGTGCCCCTGGGCCAATTAGCTGCCTTGTGCTGTGGCACTCGTATTAAAAGCACTTATTCCTTCCTCTTCCCTTTCTTTTATGCTAATTCATTGTGATGGTTATTTTTTGTATTTGTTAATACAGCACACAAAGATTAAGAAAAATAAGTTTCTTTTTGTCCTCCCATAAGACTGCTGATATACACTATACTACATTTGTCAACTGCAACACCGGTAGAGCATGTCATATGACATTTTGTTACAAAACAGTAAAACAAAAAAATATAATTGTTTTACGATGAAATAATGAAGAGTTTGAAAGGTCACGATAATGTAACGTGAATTGCCTGGCTATGAATGAAAATCCCATCTGCGGACTGGGCAAGCAAATCTATTCCCAACTGGCAATGGGTAAACCCATTGCAGCCGGTTGGACGTGATGACACGTATTGTGGTTGTTTGCGTCAGGGACGCTCGGGATGAGCTATGAGGGCAAGACCGCGTGGTCGGTCTGAGAGAGCGGGCAGAACAGGCTTGCGGCTTGTGCGTCGGAGAATCTCGAGGCGTTAGGCTTATGCGTTCAAAGAACCCGGTATTGCGACCGCGGCAAAGCCGGGGGTGGAATGGGTTAAGATGCCCAATCCAGGCTGAAATTCTTAGGATGTGGCAGATTCATAAAAATCAATAAAAGTGGGATGTCTAATTACAGCAGTTACTATGTAATGGTCTCCAAAACTACTTGTGGAAATGTCAGTGACAACAATTGGTGGTATTATCTGGAAGTACTTTCTATTATTAGTATATTTATCTTAGGACAAGTAGCACTTGAGGGTATGCCAATATTTTGGAGATATTTTCCTTGTGAGTGCAATAATCTGTGTATGCAGATGATGGGTAGGTTAAATTCAAAATTCTAAAAGCCTGGTGTACTTCTAACCAATTTTATTTCAATACTACAATAGTTGTCTTCTTATTATTTAGGGCATTTCATTTAGTGATATGAGCAAGAGCTAAATTACTTATGAATAATAAGGTTCAATAAACCACTGATATATTATATAAAGGGTGTTATTTTTTTTTTTAATGTACCAGATTAAACCCAAATATGAATCATGTGCTTTGGCAACTGGTATCAATCTATTTAAAACATTGACACAAAAAAAAATAATCTTATTTTTAATATGCTATATACACAACACAAATTGACAATTACCACACATACAAACACACACACACACACAAAAAATTAGAAAGTAAGATAATATTTACTTTTTGTAACTAACCACTCTTTTGTAGGACAATAACATGTAAAAAATGTAGAAATTTGTGAAAATGAGGAATTAAAAATTTATTTTGATAATATAATACATGATGAAAATATGGAAAATATAACAAAAGAACTTTTAATTTTATGATGTATATAAATTCCTGAAAATATAATTCTCCTAATAATGCCTTATTTTCTATCCAAGTCATCCTTAAAAAGCTTAAATCACGATGGGGGCATTCCAGCCTTGCTTGTTACAATGCCGGGGCTCTTGAACACATAGGCCTAAATCAGTTAAATAAACGACGCTGTATGGCGTCACCCAGCGAATGGGCCTTGAATGTGCAGTACTGTAGTGTACCACCCGTCCAGAGAGGGTTAAGTAGATAAAACAAAAAAGGCAATTTTTTATTTATTATTTTTTTTTTTTGTTATTATAAAATATCAATCAAGCATTTTAGTCTGTGACTCTAAAGGGGTGTAACACATTCCATGTACAATAATGTATTCTTTTTAAGCTGTTGTGCTACAAGTATCCTGAAATATAATCTAGATTACAACTGAAAGTGCCAACAATGAATAAGCACATTTACTGATTTTCATGTTTCTGTCAGGTACTTATTTCTGTCACGTTAAAAATTCACACATTTATTTTAATGACTTGGAGTTGTCATTGTTGCACAAAGCTATTAGGATATGATGAAAAAAATGTCAGTCACAACTATTACACTGCAGCTTTAAATATTCTTTATATCTTCTCTTCATGTTTATATGAAATATTTATGGTAGGTGATAGACTTCCTTATTCACTTTATAGTGTCATTAGCTATTCAATTGTACTGACATCAGGGTTGCTGTAATGATATTTACAACTATGACAGTTTCTTCGGTCATAAGACCTTTTATAATGGTTATAAGTAAGCATGCCTCTTTACTCTTTATATCTTATTCTAGTGTCATGTATATCTTTTATTGTTTTACCACCTTTTAGTAAAATACTGTATAAAAAAAGGATTTTCATTTATTGTCCTTTTTTACCATTTATTCTAAACACTTGTAGGGGAAGACCATTTTAACAAAACAGTAATTGGACAATTTGAAAAACTTTTTTGTTAGATTTGTTCATATTAAAAAAGAAAAATACTGCATGTTGATTTTATGCTCCC